>NW_018186790.1:0-311 GCF_001263595.1 Phalaenopsis equestris
AAAAAAAAAAGCATTTTAACGAGTCGAGCATAAATCATCAATTTGATACATAAACACCTTAATGCCTACAAAATGAAACGATATTATCCTCGTCTACTTGATCCCTAAAATATATTGATTGCACGAATAAACTCGATTGCATTGGCGAACAAATTAGGAGCTAGGTGGAATGATTTACATATATATCATTCAATTCGTATATAATTAAATATATAACATCTAAATTTTAATTTTTACATATGTATGTCATCTTATTTATGCATAAAAAGTGTATCTTTTACTCTTGAAATGTCAAAACAGTGACATTTTTT
>NW_018186791.1:0-311 GCF_001263595.1 Phalaenopsis equestris
CGATAAATACATAATGCATTACTCGAGCTCTCATAGAATACTTCTTGTGGGCGAAGTAGACTTCTCCTCGGAACCATAGTCACATTAAAAACCTCGAAAACTTATACAGTCGACACCATATCATTAATCAATAATACTAACAAAACTTTATGGACCTAACTGTCTTCAAATGATAGTATACAAAGAACAAATTACTCTGCTCAATTTTTCATGGAAATATTAAGTCTCGTGCATATTTTTCGGTCAAGTATAAAAATAAATTCACCATTTGATACCCCATCAACAAATTTTCATCATCCGGCACAAATCTC
>NW_018186792.1:0-311 GCF_001263595.1 Phalaenopsis equestris
TATAATGTAGAGATGAATTTCCCAAGAGTCTCCATGGGCACCTTTTCAAAATTCGTCCAAATTCAATGTTTTTTTGGTGAAAATAACCATCTATGGTTGGCATCAAGTGCCAAAATCAAGTACCTAGGCACCAAATTCTCTTTTATCTGGCGCTTAGTCACAGCTTCTAGCTCCTAGTTGCTCATTCAATTTTTTGAAAACACAACTTTTGACTCCAAGTTTTGTCCTTTTTGCATCCTTTAAGCTCAAAATGCTTAGACTTAGCATACCTGTAATAAAATATGAAAATACATTTCCTTAAAGTGCAATTT
>NW_018186793.1:0-311 GCF_001263595.1 Phalaenopsis equestris
AAATTAATGAAGCAAAAAATTTTAAAAAAATAATAATAAAACTAATGCATAACATATATTTGACTTCAACATGAGCTGCCCTAATGTAATAAATTAAACTGAAATACAAGCATAGGCGAGTCTCTCTTGTAAGCCTCCTCCTTTCTTTTATATTGTCTAGTTGTTTTAACTTAGTGTTGGTTTAAGTTAACCCAAGTCAATAGCCTTGGAGTAGGCTTGAGTTTGGGCCTAGCCCATGTCGACCTGAGCCCACACTAACCCTGAAATAAACCATAACCTGAACTGAACCAAACCAAACTCAACCTAATCTA
>NW_018186794.1:0-311 GCF_001263595.1 Phalaenopsis equestris
CACCTAGCCGATGTGGGACTATTTTTCCGTGACATAGTGTTGTAATGGAGCCCATAGCATATTATAGTTTGGACTTTGGCTTAGCATAATAATAATTTGATCAAGTTTGGTTTGTTGAAGCTTGGTTTGAGCTTGTATAAAACTTTCGTATGTTCTTTAAATTTGACTGATTTAAATTTTTTAATGTTTGAATTTAATGTGTACTTAATTTATTTATAAGGAGTGAACAAATATTTAAGCAAGCTGAAAACTCAGACGAGTTTCTAAATTTTTATATAAAAATATAAAATTAATAAATTCAAATAAATAAA
>NW_018186795.1:0-311 GCF_001263595.1 Phalaenopsis equestris
ACTTCAAAGAATTCACCCACTCAAATATTGTTCTCTGTTGATCTAGTGTTAGATTGTATGCAACTTTGAGCTTTATAAATTTACCTGCATTTTTCTCCTAAAGGTCTAAGGTCCTCCTTTCGCATCACTATTTCAGGTCCATTCTAGCTTTCACATTATTCTTTGTTTTACCCTTGATATCCATCACATTATTGAAGATATTATCAAAGAAATTATTTTCAATATTCATAACATCGAGGTTATGTCTATTAAGACTAGTATTCCAATACGAAAGATCCCAGAATATACTTCACTTAGTTCAGTTGTTTGTG
>NW_018186796.1:0-311 GCF_001263595.1 Phalaenopsis equestris
TAGGTTAGACCTATGGTTTAAGTTAGGTCTAATGTAAGAGACCCAAAAGGTTCGACTCGGTCTAATTTAGGTTAGACCTAAGTTTAGGTTAGGCCTAATGTAAGTTCAACCCAAAAAGCTGGCTAAGTCTAAGTTAGATTAGACTTGGGTTTTGGGTTTAGGTCTAATGTAAGTTAGACCCAAAAAGTTGGCTAAGTCTTAAGTTAGGTTCACTTTTATTTTATTTTTACACTTTAATATCACGAATATTCCAACATGAGCAATAATATTAATATTATTATATAATAAATATTCGCCATTCATGATAAAAA
>NW_018186797.1:0-311 GCF_001263595.1 Phalaenopsis equestris
AGCGTCGTCTGATGTTCTTCGAACATACCTTTTTTTTCTTGTTGTCTCGGATTGCGACGTCTTCAGTGCTTCAACCCTTTTTTCTGCTTTTCACATGTAGAAATGTCCAAAATAACCTTTGAACGCCTTTTGTTCCCCATCTTCATGTTTTTAGCGATTCTTACATTGGCTGGTTCGAACGGTAATGAAAGACTATACCTATGAAGCCAATACAACCCAACACCACAAAAATGATGTTGGAATTCTAATACCCTTGACCTGAACTTACCGAGAAAGAGCCTAGAATACACGTGGCAGGGGGTGAAACTAGC
>NW_018186798.1:0-311 GCF_001263595.1 Phalaenopsis equestris
ATATTTTGAATGTTGTGGCGGTGAATTTTATCTCGTTTGATTTTTGAAAATTTTTTTTGGTTTCATTTATGTGACTATCCTAAAAGTTTTAGTTTTGACATGTAGGATGGCATCGTTGTTTAACATGCATGTTCATGAGCAGGAAAAGTACAGTAAAGAAATTGCAGGAAAAGAGGATGTTGTAAACTATTAAAGCATACCTGCCAAGTCTTCTCATTCCTCCACCTAAAAGATCAGTATTTGCAAGGCAAATATATATATATATATATTTATATATAAGGAGGCTGTTGGTGTAGGAGGAATCTTTAGGA
>NW_018186799.1:0-311 GCF_001263595.1 Phalaenopsis equestris
TGTAAATGCATGAATTCTTTCTCAATGCACCTAAAAAGTGGATTCCCATGGAATTAGCTTTGCACCTAAAACTGAATTTTTTTTAGCAGCTTAACAAGAAATTGAAATATCAAACACCTCAATTCCAAACAGAACTCAAAACATTAGAACTTTCTCTGTAACAGAATTACCTAGAAGGCCTTAGTTCTCAAAGTCTTTTAGATTGATCTTATATAGTTTTGAATTACTCTTACACTCACAGATAATATCAGTGCGATTTTATTTATGTAGCATTCTAATAACATATATCGTAACTTCCACAAGCCATTGTT
>NW_018186800.1:0-311 GCF_001263595.1 Phalaenopsis equestris
CAAGTAATGCTTAAATAAAGTTCAAGCTTGTTTTGAACAATATTTGAGCATGGAATGTAATTCAACCGTAGTTTAAGCATGACTCAAATGTTGTTTAATCAAGAATTGAATATGATTCAATCTTGGTATGAACAATTTTATTTTACATTCAATATTTTTTATGAAGTTCACTCATTTGTTCCCATTAAATATGTTTACTATAATTATATTTATAGAGGGAAATTACACTACACTGGTTATTTGAAAAGTTGGAGGTTTCATATAGAAAGTGGTTAGATACAACAACAACAATAAAGCCTTAATCCCACTAC
>NW_018186801.1:0-311 GCF_001263595.1 Phalaenopsis equestris
TTGAGTGATTGGAGCCTCTACGAAGGCGGTTAGGGGGTGGGACTCAAGTCCTTTTAACTTAGTTTATCTCCCATTCGATTAAGCTAGGGAGATGACCCAGCCTTTGGATAAACCTCACCTTATGTGGTTGGCTTGGATGTGTTGGCTTTGAGAGTTAGCTTAATATCTATGAGCTTAAAATCCTTTAATGATAGCCCTATGCTAAGTGTAATAAGGGAATTGGCTGGTTATGTTAGCCATTTTCTCACCAGGTAATCTTGAGTTAGCCAATTATGATAACTTGAGTGCATCTAATTCATCCCATATGACTG
>NW_018186802.1:0-311 GCF_001263595.1 Phalaenopsis equestris
AGAAGCATTCTTTCGCTGCGAATTAAAGAGTGGTATATCCCTTCGAATTGAAAGAGACAAATCAAAGCAAGAGATGAAAGTAACGAAGAAGAAGAAGCAGGGGTAAAGGGAAGAGAAAAATTTACCATGACAAACGAAGCCCAGCAAGAAGAACAATCCTTGCGAAGGAAGGAGTGTATTATGCTTAGGTTCGGCATCGTTCAATGAGAAGGAAGCCTATGCCCTAGCCATAGGTTGAAGAGGAGCAGAGAAAAGGATGCAGCTTTCTTGAGAAGTGGAAGGTTGAGCTGAGAAGAAGAAGAGGAAGAAGA
>NW_018186803.1:0-311 GCF_001263595.1 Phalaenopsis equestris
CAATTTTGTCATTTTCGCTTCCCGCCAACCGAAAAAAGTCGTATTTTGTCTCCTTTAGGTTTAGGGATCGAGGATATTTTCATTTCCTTGCCTTTCTAGGGATCCATTCGTATTTGGTGGATAGGGTTTGATGGAAGTATTTCTTGACAAAGAAATGATACTGGAATCTCATGACACTTGCGAGAGACATGACAATGAGCTGAAATCTAGAAATATTTTCGAGAATCATGACAATGAGCTGAGTTTAGCTGCGACAGAAGGGATTCGACAGGTAGATTATATTTGTTTTACTGCGGATTTAGGTTTTAAGG
>NW_018186804.1:0-311 GCF_001263595.1 Phalaenopsis equestris
TTTAAAAAAAAAATTATTAAATACTTTAATTAAAGTTATTAAAACTTATTCATAAGTTCTGATTGAGCCCTACGCGAGTTTGGCTCCATCTACCGTACACACGAGTTCTTATTTCTGCAAGGCTCGGTTTAATGCACGCAAAATAGCTCTTCTTAATCCCTCACACGAAGCTGCACCTCTATTGTACAGAGTCGCTCATCTTCTTTCCTTTGCCCTCTTCTCCTTTATTATTCCTCTTGATAAAGGAGCGACATCCTTCAACCTTCAGATCGGGTCGCACATACTCCTCCCTGCGGCGAAGATGATGTCTC
>NW_018186805.1:0-311 GCF_001263595.1 Phalaenopsis equestris
ATATTAGTGGGTTAATTAATTGAGTGCAGTTTAATCTGCATGTGCAAAAGATATGTATAAATTTGTATTAAGCTATCTAGCCAGCTATCTAGTTGTATAAGTGTTCCTTATTGGACTAATACAAGGTTTAAATTAAGCTATATAACTAAAAGAATACACACAAATTTTTTTGATTATGTTATATAATGACTTCAAAGTTGAGTTAAAAAAATTTAAATTCATTACAAGTAAAAAATGATGCATGAAAGCTGACCAGAGTTTGTTTAGGGTGGCTTTGGTTATTTAAAAAGATCGTTGTAAAGTTATGGTGG
>NW_018186806.1:0-311 GCF_001263595.1 Phalaenopsis equestris
ATATATTTTGGAAGTTTCTAAAATGTCAAGAAAAATAAAATGAAATGCTTAATATCATCCTACCGCAATTCACTCCTTAGTTAATTCTAAGCACCAAGCTGGGTCGTGATATCTGGTAGGTTAGAGAGTTTGACGGCTGGGAAACCGAGAAGATAAGGGATGCAGGAAAGATGTTTGCACGAAAAAAAAGGCGAATATACACACCACCTCGGACAAGTTAAAGTTGGAGCACTTTCTCGTCGTCAGATATAGCCCTAAAAGAGAAAAGAGGGATGTCAGAGGCTATCCAAACAAAAATCTTAACAAAAAAA
>NW_018186807.1:0-311 GCF_001263595.1 Phalaenopsis equestris
ATATATATATATATATTCTATTTGTGGGAGTTTATATCAAATATTAAAATTCAATACTATTTTATATTAGACTACATTTTTAGACAGCTTCTTGTTTGGCTTTTTAATGGCAATTGAATATTGATTTATTTGTCATCAAACCCATTATAATTTACAAGAACTTTGTCATACAACGGTTATATATCATTTCAGACAGAAATTTTTATAAGGTTTTTACTCTGTCTAATTCACAACTTAATTAAAATAAATCTAAATACAGGTGTCATGGGAGATATTTTGAGAGCTCAAACTCTAATCCATCAAAGTATTGT
>NW_018186808.1:0-311 GCF_001263595.1 Phalaenopsis equestris
CAAGAAATATACCCATTTATTTCTACTGTGGTCATCAATGAATGTGACGTAATAACGAGTCTTCAAGAGATGACACTGGAGAAGGTCCCCATACATCTGTGTATAAATTCCAGTTTTCCTGCCTTTGACGTACTGCCACTTTTCAAGAAACTGTCATTTCTTTATTTCCCCATAATACAACTCCCACACATGCTGAGATCAACTGATTTCAATTCTGATACCTTGCCTCTGGATTGAAGTTCTTTCATACCCTTCTGACTCATGTGGCTAAGCCTGCAATGCCACAACTCTGTTGTGCTTAGTAGTATCAA
>NW_018186809.1:0-311 GCF_001263595.1 Phalaenopsis equestris
TTCTACTGCAACATGGTGAAGGCTTGCATACCTTAGGTGCTTTGAATGTTGTTGGATAATGGTTTCAATCACTAATGATAGGATGAGTAGAGAAGAACCATCAAGAAGATGAGATTCGATTGATATTAGGGTTTTTATGAAGAAGATGGGTCCTCAATTGGCTTTGACTCCATGTTTTAGGGGAGTAAACCATTTAGCGTCCATTTCCTCGAACTTTAAAAAGTAATGCTCTTTCACGTTATACATAGGAGTGTTTTTAGCTTTTTGTAGCAATGCTGCACTAGACATTGGAGCGAGCACATGGATACCCC
>NW_018186810.1:0-311 GCF_001263595.1 Phalaenopsis equestris
TTTTTTTTTTTTTTAATTGCACATTATAACATTTTAATAACCAAATATTTAAAGATAAAAATCTTCATAAATTTTTTTTAACATGTAGCTAAAAATTAGATATTGTGCCTATAAATTTTATTTCTCTTAGTTTAGATACATAAAATTACAATTTTGTCCTTGGTTTTCAACTAACGTCTCTAACTGCGAATAAGAATTTATTGTTAGACTAATATGTAAAGTCATGAGTGAACCGAAATCAATTTATATTATAAAGAGAAAGAGGCATTCACATATATACCCAGACTTAGATAGACAAGCCATGCAGAATG
>NW_018186811.1:0-311 GCF_001263595.1 Phalaenopsis equestris
TCATTTATGTTAACATTTAACGTAAATCCCGTCAAATATAAAAAAAATAGGGTGTTAAATCTGAAACTTAGCTTAATCTATTACATTATTTTCCATCATGTAAATCCCATTTTTTTTTAAAATCCCATGGACAGATGGATTTAACAGATTTAAGGAGGAAGGCTTTTCTCGTCGCACGGGAGGAGGACGAGGATTTGATCGATAAACATTATGATCGAACTTAAATAGATTTAATTTAAATTATAACAAGCATCATTGTAGATTCAACACATTTGCATTTGATAAATCTAGATTTACAGGATTTACTAAAT
>NW_018186812.1:0-311 GCF_001263595.1 Phalaenopsis equestris
ACTACTCTTATTACAAACAAAAATGAAAACTTTTTGAGGAATGCTAATCTTATGTCATAAATGGTTTTAGTATTTCCAAAATGCATCCTTTAATAGTTGCCATACAGATTTCCAAAGAAGGTTTAACATGTCAAATAATAAAGACAAAATTAATATTTAAAAAAACTAAACTTGGACTTCATCATAGCTCATGCATGCACTTGGTCATTTGTTTACTTGTGTTTTACTCTTGCTTTCAGACTTCTAGCTTAATTTGTCATGTGGAGGTCCTACTGTCAACCTTAGAATAGTAATAAAAAAATTCTAAAAAA
>NW_018186813.1:0-311 GCF_001263595.1 Phalaenopsis equestris
TTATAAATAGAGGAAGCCATCCACACATCTCCTTTCTTAAATCAGTTCTTGCTCTTCTCCTATAACAAATACTTGTCCAAGTAGTGTGAGACGGCTAATAATTCACAATCCAACAATAACAAAATCTAGGTTAGTTTAAGAACCATATGACTTCAAGATCATTTGGATTAGGACTAAATTAACCTTAAATTATACAAGCCACATATTGATTAGCTCTCACTCAAAAGTGCTTGTGATGTGAAAATTTTAGGGCACCACAAATATGATAGTTTTAGGCAAGCCTAGAGCATAATCACACAAGAAAAAAAAAA
>NW_018186814.1:0-311 GCF_001263595.1 Phalaenopsis equestris
GACATGTCCTCATAAATTTATGGAGTTGCCTCCAAAATTCACATAACTCGTTGGACAGAAGTTGCTTGTGATGGGTCGGGATCATTGTTGCATGAAGCCATTAATTGTGAGTTATGACTTCTAAGGAAAGACGCTCTCTCCATTTTCTTCAATCCGGGAACGCTTTGACGATTCATGGACTCAACTTCATGGAGGTTCGGGCTGGGGCCGCCTTCATTGGAATAACATGTTTGTTCAGCTCCCAAATTACCGATGATGCCACCAAACCTCACCTCACTGGGGCACATGCATTGTTGCTCTTTGCCACGACA
>NW_018186815.1:0-311 GCF_001263595.1 Phalaenopsis equestris
CCCTTTTGAATTTTAGCAATAATATTTATATTTTTATAGTGGTTTGGGCTAACTCCAGTATCATTTGATATCGGAGTCAGGTTAACCCTAGTTCTATCCTAAGATTTCCTAACATCCTCCATAACCCAAAAATTTTCTTTCTTAACACCAAATATCATTTCCACTACCACATATCCCTAACCTTCCCCCTTGTTGATTTTTAAAATCAACAACCGTAAATCAATTATTTTCACCCTCTCTCACAGCCCAACCCTAAACCCTAGCCATATAACTGAGGAGATACATGCTCGAGCCTACCCAAGAGGAGATAC
>NW_018186816.1:0-311 GCF_001263595.1 Phalaenopsis equestris
ACCTGAATATAAATATATTTTAAGTTTCTTATTTTGCATTCAAATGACTGCGAACTTCTTATTGCGTTGGAGTTCCTTGAGGAATTTTCCTCTAATTGAAAGACTCAAATTTAGTTTCAAAAGAAAATAATCATGATATATTTTGATTTGCGGTTGAAAATTTTTTTAATTAGATTAGGAACGAGTAAAGCTCTAAGTTTAACCCTAATAGTCAAGTTGAACATTTTGATAAGATAAACTAAACGACACCAATAACTATTTAATCTTAGCTCAAATGTGATGCGTGCTAGAAAATTTGCGGCGGTAGAGTA
>NW_018186817.1:0-311 GCF_001263595.1 Phalaenopsis equestris
TATTTGGATGGATCGATATTTACAAACAACATAACCATTTTTACTCAGCATGCATGTGCCTAAAGAGTCGACTCCATTTTGTTATTTGGGTGGATCAATATTTACAAGCATATACCTATTTATTATCTTCAATTTTAATGACTTTAGCTTAGTGTAACTAAGGGTTGACTCCAATGCAATTGATTGATTATGAATGGTTGTGCAACTTATCTTCTATCCGAGTGGTCGGCGATCACACTAGATGATATAACCAAATGATTTTAAGCTTGTTAACTAATATTATGTATCTTTCTTCATGTGTGGTTTTTTTT
>NW_018186818.1:0-311 GCF_001263595.1 Phalaenopsis equestris
TTATCAATTGAAGCTTAAGAGTTGATTTGGATGCATAATTCAATCATTTCATTAGCTATTGTGTCGCATGTTAATGAAGCTTGCTTTGAAGCATTGACATGCATGCATTAATGTGGTATTGCAATGATTCTGCTATGTCTTACTCTCCTTCTTGCATTTTTTCTATCAGTGTTTACCAACAAATGATGTATGATATCTTGACATCTATAGTTTAGTAGGGTGAGATGCATAAAAAACACGAAGGCAATAAATCACAAAATTTAAACATCAGAACAAAAGTGAGCCTCATTTGATGCAAAATTTAAAAAAAA
>NW_018186819.1:0-311 GCF_001263595.1 Phalaenopsis equestris
CCATTGTAGTATGTTTGGGCACACCTTGGATCACTTTCATATACTGCATCCACATCTTAAACCTTCAAGAGGTGGGAAGAGCTATATCAATAGGGAGGAAGCTGTTGTTGTAATAAATGAAGAAGAAGGTGTGGGACAGATTCTACAGGAACAACCTGAGCAAACTAAAGTTAATATGACAAACAAAACAGGCAAAGTTGTGGAAAGCCAGAGAGATATTGAAGTCAGGGAGGAATGTCAGGTAGTGCAGACACAGCCAAACCAGATTGATATTGAGCTCAAGGATGATTTTCAGGTGATGCAAACACTGC
>NW_018186820.1:0-311 GCF_001263595.1 Phalaenopsis equestris
TTTATTAGTTTAATGGCTTCTTGGGTATTAATTTTATTATTATTTTTAATTTTTTTAAAAAAAAGTTTTTTGTTTGGTAGATTTTTATACTTTATATTTTTTTTAGTTTGTAAAAATAAATCAACTTTTTTTAAAAAAAAAATTGACAAAACAAATTGGGTGTTATGGCAAGAATCAAATAATTTTAAAAACAAATTAGGTGTTTTGATATATTCTTCTCTAACATTGGTTGAATCTTTTAATTTTTTTTTAATATATTCCTTTAATCAATCAACAAATGCATCAGTTTTGATGTGCTCGATCTGCTTCTA
>NW_018186821.1:0-311 GCF_001263595.1 Phalaenopsis equestris
CTCTTCCTTTCCCTTGCTTTTCATGATGCCTCTTGTTGCACGTTCTTTTGTAGATGCGGTTCTTGACAAAGGGGGTGGCTCTTTGGCCACGCCTACCACTGGCATATTCCTGCAAGGTTTTCATGATACACTTATCATTGGTGGGGATTACTCTTTTATTAAGAAATTAGGTAAGAAGAATGGAAAACTTACATTATTTTTCACTGAGGATGAAACATTGATTCTTGCTTCTTCTTGTCGTCTGGCTCTCGTATGTAAATTTACCTATGCTCATCTGAAAGTAGAATTGATTAGGCATGAGTTTGAAATGC
>NW_018186822.1:0-311 GCF_001263595.1 Phalaenopsis equestris
ACACACACACACGCACACACCACATTTAATTAGACTTAAAATAATGAAAGCCTATTTCTATATTACCATTCATCAAAGTATACATTACATTATTAACAGCCCTAAATAAGCTTTTAATAAATAATCCTTCAAATCCCCCCAAAATAAACATTCTATGAATCTCCGCAACTCTTTCAAAATATTTGACAGTGCATTTACATACATACCACCCAGTTCTTAGGTAATTACATATCATCTAAAACATAATTGAAGTTTAGATGGCTGATATGCAAATACATAATAATTGAGGGGTATGTATGTAAATCTCTCTC
>NW_018186823.1:0-311 GCF_001263595.1 Phalaenopsis equestris
GTATGTCGATTCGAACCCTAATTTTTCTAAATTGTTTGTTGGAGGGTTCTATGACTGCCTTTGACCACGAAAGTCTTCAAATGGACAGAGCATGATATTTAAACACTAAAATGGATAGAACATGTTTTATGTGTCAAAACTAACATTGCTAATGGTGAGCTTCTCGGGTAAGGCTAAATACATATCAACCCTAGTTCTTTCGTTGAAACATATGTCGAGAGGTCCTAATGGATGTCTTGGACTACAAGAGACTATGAATGAGTGAAATATATTCCTTTAGCATTCAAATGGTCATCCCACACATACAAAAT
>NW_018186824.1:0-311 GCF_001263595.1 Phalaenopsis equestris
CACCCAAGACCCAAGAATTGAGCCATGGACCAAGGCCCCCCAATTAAGGAGATATGTTCCCCAATTTTGGCTGAACTCTTCACCCATGCAATTAGCAATCAAACCTGCAATGTAATCACAATTTAGACTTCCTTGATCCTCCCTGAATCATCTAGACACCACCTCATCTTTGGCTAGCCACCCTAGTCACTGGAAAGCTAAAAGTAGGATCAAACCTTGAGAGATTTTATAGAGAATCATGCAAGATTAAAGCTTTTTAGTATGGACAGTTCTCGGGTTAGGATGATCGGGGACGATGAACGGATGTCGTC
>NW_018186825.1:0-311 GCF_001263595.1 Phalaenopsis equestris
GCATATCTCACTCTTGAATCTCTCCTTTCTCCATCGTGCTCTTTCGTGCCCCTCACACCATCCCTTCTCCAATGTTTGGCCCATCCTCCCCATTGAAAGTCTCCATTCCCCCTCCTCTCTGAGTCCTAGGGGACGATTTTGTTGGTAGATGAAGTCTTCTTCATTGTCTTCTCTCTCGATCTTTTTCCCTTTTGATGTAGCCAATCAATCCTTGGCTAGAATTGGCAACTGGAGCGATTAGCAGGGTCTTGACTTGCATCTATATGAGCTTTTTATCATCTCCCTTATTTCTTCTATTCTTTCAAATTCAT
>NW_018186826.1:0-311 GCF_001263595.1 Phalaenopsis equestris
CTCTAAAGCTCTCTTATATCTCCTCTTTCCACTCTTGCTCCTGTCCGTTTAACCCTCGTATTTCTTTTCCTTCCTGCCAAGCTCCTCTCGCCCTACTCCTGGATTTAGCTTTGTTAGGATTTGGGCCAAAAATTTTGGGGCGATTAAGCACTCTCTTTCATCCATTTCTCAAATTATTACTGAAATATCAAAGGTCATGATAAAACCACAACTCTTATTTTTCATTTTTGTCAACTTTGCAATGGTTTGATCGTGACAGGCGTAAATACTCCGATAGTTCAAAAAATCACCTAGATGCTTGATTTGTAAAT
>NW_018186827.1:0-311 GCF_001263595.1 Phalaenopsis equestris
TTTTGTAGAATTAAATATTATGTAAATGCAAGTCCTACATAATAAAATTGTCAAAATGAAAGATCAAATAATATCTTTTTCAAAATTTTAGTCAAACAATAGGATAGTTTGGGGAAGTCACCAATGTTCTCTTTATGATATATGAAGTCCCCTCTCTTTCTTGCTTCTGAGTCCAAAAATAATTGTTCATATTTGATCATTTTCTCACTTGATTTTTCATGTCCGACTTTGAAACCCTAAACGTTGAATTCTTAAAGACAAGTGCCTCAGATCATCATCGAGAGTTTTATTAAGTGATTTCGGTCATTTAA
>NW_018186828.1:0-311 GCF_001263595.1 Phalaenopsis equestris
AAGAAGAAGAGGCATCTCTCGAGTGGTTGTTATTGAGAATTGCCTAGAATGCCACAGTTTTTAGTCCAGAGTTAGTTTATACAAAGCAATTTGTTTATTGAATTGAGCCTTGCCTTGTATGATGAGTGGAAGAGACAAAATTGTAGATTTAATTGCTCGGGAGTTGTTTCATAAAGTCTACATTGATATGCAGCTCTAGCTCATATTGTGCTAAATGGGAATGTCAGCCGTTTTAATTTTAAAACTTTAAAACTTTATGATTTTTGTTAAAAAAGGGATGTAATTTTGTAGATATGAAAATAATTTAAATA
>NW_018186829.1:0-311 GCF_001263595.1 Phalaenopsis equestris
TCAAAACCCGCCCAAGCCCGCCCATCTCCTCCGGGTCAAAAAACAAATCTGACATTAGCACCACATCCACCTCCCCAAACTCACGCCCGAACTCCTCCACTTCATCCGACCCCCACCCCAGCTCCCGCACCTCCACCCTTTCTCCGACTCCGTTCGCCTCCACGTTCCTTCGTAGCCCGTCCAGCAGCGGGGCCGTGTCGGTGAGAACGACGCGGGGTGAGTTGAAGGCGATGGCGGCGGCGAGGCCGGGGAGGCCGAGGCCTGCGCCGAGCTCGAGTACTGTGGCGGCGGAGAGATCGGCGGCTGACATC
>NW_018186830.1:0-311 GCF_001263595.1 Phalaenopsis equestris
ATCCTGCGGTCTTTCGTTGACCGGACTTTATTCGATAGCACAATGAATGGAAAGATAATAAAGTTTAAATAAATAAATATATTTTGTTTTGTCAAATTAATAGTAATTAGCATAAGAAATTTAATTTATTAAAAAAAGTATTGTGCGTGGAAAAAAATATTGATAAAAATGTATAATTTATTTTATATGCAGAAAAATATATTTGCAATTACTTGAATTAAAAAAAAAAAAATAGTTCATTTCATTAAACTTACGTAGAGAAAGGGATTGAGAGTGACACAGGAAAATGGGCCACAGAGAAAGGATATATA
>NW_018186831.1:0-311 GCF_001263595.1 Phalaenopsis equestris
CTAGGCACCGGTTCAACTGAACTGGCTGAAACTAATTTTTTTTGTGATTTAAGCCAAACCCATGCCATTTTAGACGCATAAGTTCCTTATTCTTGCTATTTTTTTTATGAAAACCAGCCCTAGGGTGTTTCATAGAGCTCCAATCATCAAGTTTCTTGGGTCAAGAACACCGAATTTCATCTTCTCAAGGTTAAATATACATTTTAACATAGTTATTTTGTGATTTCACCCTGAATTTTTCAAACATTGAGTAGATACCGAAAATATGCAAAAAATAATTGATTTAGTGGTGAAAAATCCATGGATCTAAG
>NW_018186832.1:0-311 GCF_001263595.1 Phalaenopsis equestris
TTTGATTAAATAGATGCTATTAAGTATAATTTATTGAATTTAGCCGGTGTTTATAGAAAATTTAATTTAACAAATTTGTGCTTTGGATTGTGATTTGGGCAAAAGAGGTAGAATCAAAGACGAGTTGATTTTAAAAGGAAGTGACACAGGAGTTTACCTGGTCACGATACTATAGATGCTAAAGTGTCGCGGACGCGGTGCTATTGCTGCCACAATATAGCGGTCTAACCCTTCCCTCCCCCTCTCATTTTCTATTCCATCCCCTTCCCTAATTCTATCCAATTTCATTTCCTTCATATTCTATTACTTGC
>NW_018186833.1:0-311 GCF_001263595.1 Phalaenopsis equestris
ACACTTAACGAAACTCCCCGATTGGATAGATGTTTCCGCTCCACTATGCTCCGTTGGCTCACTCCATTGCGCTCCAACATTTGTAGCTTATCCGATATGTGAGTCAAGCCTACCAAGAGCTCTATAGATAAAATGTGCTCCGATCAGAACCGTTCAATTTGTTGAAGGTCTGATGAAGGATATTTATAAAAAGAGAGAGAGAAGAAGAAGAATAAAATTGTGGAGTGAGAAATAGGGAAGTTAGCAAAGAGAAGGGAAAAGAAGAAATGAAGTGATGAAAGGGAGGTCTTTTACATTCTCCAACAAAACAT
>NW_018186834.1:0-311 GCF_001263595.1 Phalaenopsis equestris
AAGAGCTTTTGCTATTTCATAAATTTGGGGTCAGTATTTGGTAATCTTTTGTGAGATTTGCAAGTCCTGGCCTTTTCTCTGAGGCATTTATGTTTGAGGGAATTTTTTAAGATTTCTGTAGAAAATTGGTTTTTTTTTTCTTCTTGTTTTTAATCTTTATCTGTTTGCTGCAGTATCTGATATATGTGATAAGAATATTAGCATTGTGCAATTTTTAAATTGCAGGATTTAATGGTTGGAGGGAAGAAGAACGCTCAATGAAAATGACATCCAATGCACGGGGTAATCCATGATGTATTTGTTAATTTTTT
>NW_018186835.1:0-311 GCF_001263595.1 Phalaenopsis equestris
TTTGAGCTTGAAATATAAACGAGCCGAACACAAACACACTCGTTTATAACCCCCTAACCACGATAGCTTTCAAAATGATAAATATCTTCATTGATGTGCCCTTCTCTTGATTTTCAATTTTATTATTATTATTATTTTAACATTTTAATTACCAAATTATAAATTTAATTAAGAAACAATCCTTTATGTTTAAATAATGACACGTGTTCCACTTGCGAATGGTTTTAATTTAATTATATAATAATCAAGAATTTTTTTTTTTAAAGAATTTTAAGCTAAAAATTGTTTATTAGTGGAAGAGACAAATGAAG
>NW_018186836.1:0-311 GCF_001263595.1 Phalaenopsis equestris
CACACAAGCATTGCAGCAATCGACTGCCTTCTACGGAACGGTACTCGAGCAGAACAGTACGCGAGTAGTCCAGAAGGTCGAGCAGAAAACTGTGCAGCAGAAGAGCAGCTCGAGAGAACTGCCGCGAACGCGAGCCGCAAACGACAAGCAGGCTTGCAGCAGACGAGCAGACGATGCAGTGGTGGCTCGACGACGCCGCAGACGAGCAGGCTTGACGACGTGAGCTCCTCCACCAGCCAGAGCCGTTGACGAAGACAGAAAGGATTGAAACGAGCAAAAGAAAGTAGAAGTCTGTTTCGGGCTAGGGTTCG
>NW_018186837.1:0-311 GCF_001263595.1 Phalaenopsis equestris
AAGTTCCAAAGAGAACTTATATATTAATTTTAAAATGAATTCCTTACTGCTTGATAAAATCAATTTTTCTATATAGTTTGTGTTTATGTATCACATGTGTATGTGTGTGTGAATGTGTCCAACAAATCTCCATTATCCATCATAAATCTTAAGGCATTCACACGAATCTCGAGATAATTTTTTCAACAAGAAACATTCAAACTTCAATTAAGAGTCATGCAGAACTCCAATTTTAACAAACTTATGCTCAAACTGATAAGCTCGATGATACAGACTTAATGATATCAAAGTTAGTCCAATCTGAGTCAAAT
>NW_018186838.1:0-311 GCF_001263595.1 Phalaenopsis equestris
AACTTTCACGAATATATTTGTTTTGTATTTTATTTCCAACTGTAAAGTCAATCATATAAATAATCATTCTCGTCGTTGCCGGCCCTTACGCGATTAACTGCAAACCTTGAAATAGGTTCTTATAAGAAAATATTTCATAGGATGTAAATTTTTTTGCTGCATCGTCCAATACGAAGTCTAATTTTAATTCTTAAAATAGAAAATCAGTTCGAAATCTAATTTATCAGTTTGAAAATGAAAGCTCACTTCGAAATCTAATTTGCATTGCCATAATTTTTATTTTTTAGTTTTTTTTTTTTATTTAGATGCCT
>NW_018186839.1:0-311 GCF_001263595.1 Phalaenopsis equestris
GCCTTCCTAGTCTGCTGTAGTCATCCATCCAGCCTTACATCTAGCTACCGCCACCCTTCCCCTTTCCTGCTGTAGTCGGCGCTCGGTTATGCCTTTAGGACTGCCAGCCAGCCAACCCTTCCAGTTCTCCCCACTACCCAGCATCCCCCCATCCCTCCACCCCCTATCCAACCACCACCCAACACGGTCGTCCTCCCCTAGAGTGTTGTTTGTGTTGTTTGTGTTGTTTGTCATTTATTTACTGTTTGAAGAGTCTCGTCGCAACCCTATTTGAATTCAACAATAATATATATTTCTTGTGGTTTCGGTTA
>NW_018186840.1:0-311 GCF_001263595.1 Phalaenopsis equestris
GTGGAATTAAATAAATTTTATATTATATTATTGTTTTGTCATGTCTATTTTCTTACCTTCAACTCTATCATTTTTTGTGTTATTAAGGTCCCTAGCTCAATCCTTCACCGCTTCTAAAGGAAGTATCTTTTCACCCCTTATTTATGAATTGTCTTTCCTTATAATTCTCCCTTTTAAAGGCTTATAATCTATCCTCTCATCTTTTTATTGTTATTGCACACCTCAAATCCCCTTAAGAACTTTTTTCCTTAATTTTACAATCTCACTACTTAATAAATTTAATATAGAGAAACCTTATTCCATCTCAAGCC
>NW_018186841.1:0-311 GCF_001263595.1 Phalaenopsis equestris
AGCTCAAGACACCCATCAGAGACATTGGGTATGTGTTTAGGGCATGAAACTAGGGTTTGCGATGATTCGACCCGGCCTAGGAGAACTTGAAATTGGACAGAATTACCCATGGCATTGGGCATGTTTGGTGTTCATTATGGTGTTTAGAGGTTTCTCTGTATCTATTTGGAGCCTCCCCAGGGTCAAGGGAAGTCTCAGAGACCTCCTACGTGCGCTTTGGAAAAATTAGGGTTTGGAACGCCCTACCCGTGCCGTAATCCGGAGCGTCCATTGACAACAAATTCTTTTATCAATGGATGAGCAAAAAAAAA
>NW_018186842.1:0-311 GCF_001263595.1 Phalaenopsis equestris
TCGAACTACTTGAATGCCTATCATGTTTGTTTAATTAAGTCTCGTTTGCTTAAGGTATTTGGATTTATTAAATGACTATCAAATATATCAACTGGATTTAAACATGTATTCTTAGTACTTATTCAATTATTTTTAATGTTGATTTACATTGTTATTTTAAAAGCGTCAATGGTTTATGACAAGATTTTCCTCTCTTTTCTATCTTATTTTCGTTCACCAAGGATATTTTATCCAAACTATTTTAGCACTACATTTCTATAGTGATTTATGAATTTTTTTGATAGAAATTGTTGTCATATTTCACACCTTAT
>NW_018186843.1:0-311 GCF_001263595.1 Phalaenopsis equestris
CTTGATTTAAGGGATCTCATCCCATTTTTTGGCCCAAACAAAAATATATTGGCCATCATTATTTTTCCTTATAAGTTAACCATCATTAGCCACCCCTTGGCCTCCCCGAACCCAGAAGTGACTAAACCCTAGCCAGCCACTGGAAGCAGCCAGCTCAAAAGAGCCCCAAGTGGCCAAGACCAAAAATTGAACTTCTTTGAGTTGGCTAAATCCCATTGGCCATTGGAGCTGTTCTTCTCTCCACCTCAGCAAGCCCTTGCATCCATTATCAGACCATAAGCTCCACCAGGCAGCCATGGCTATAAATGGAG
>NW_018186844.1:0-311 GCF_001263595.1 Phalaenopsis equestris
TTTTTTTTCTTTTATGTTGCTTAAGTTCGTTAGTGTTGAATCTGAAATTGTCTAGAAGACGAATCTAAGGTATAGAGAGTTTGATAGGAAAGAGAAATAGAGAGAGAGCACAGCCATGAACACGAAATAATGCATAACATTTATTCGATAAATGATATAGTGGTACAATTGTGAGAATATATTTATTAAGGGCCTGGAGCATTGGATGGAATAGAGGAAGGAAGGAGATAGATGAGTGGATGCAAATTATTTTTTTATTCTTTTAGAGAGTGAATATCATTTACATGTACGATATATAGAGTCTATTTAGG
>NW_018186845.1:0-311 GCF_001263595.1 Phalaenopsis equestris
CACTGTACCATTGTGTAAATAATGTAAATTTCCTGTACCTATCAGTACATTTTTTGTTCCCTTTGTTTGAAGTGATTTTCTATTCTTGCAGGTGGCTACAAGATTTTTGTCTGCCAGCCCACCTATTTACTGGTTTGCTTCATATTTACTGCTCTCTCCAGGCACAACTTCAAGAAGAATTGGTTATTTGATTTGGTCATACTCCATTGCTTACATTCTTCTTGGTAGCCTTCTCTTCTCAAATTTCTACCCATTCACATGATGTATGGTTAGAAATATGGGGCATTTACATACATACCACCCAATTCCTA
>NW_018186846.1:0-311 GCF_001263595.1 Phalaenopsis equestris
ATCCGACTGAAATCCAAAAGGTATTTTTTTTTGTCCATCTGTCGGACAGTCACAGACACCCTTCAACTTAGTACTCCGGGAATGCAGTTCTTGGCAACGTCTGCACCATTGTCTTTTAGAACACACACTGAACCTACTAGAAATAGAATCTTTACAGATCCTTGGAACTCGCCGGGGCCGACGACATCAATTTCTTTCCCGAAGAGAATGTTGCTTTCACTCATGAATGAGACTGTGCTGAAAGGTCTTACAAAATCATGATGATCAGTATGAGAATGTATGCAGTCTCCCTCATCATATATGTTGATGAT
>NW_018186847.1:0-311 GCF_001263595.1 Phalaenopsis equestris
TTAAATGATGCATAAAAAGTTGGATTTCACTTTTAAATAGTATTTACAAGGCTAGGAAAAACTATTGCATACGGACCCGACGTATGCAAAGATGTATGCGCCGTCCGATCTACACCATTGATCAGATCAAAGTTGTATTTCGGTGAGCTTATTAAAAGCGGAGATCAGACGGCGCATACATCTCTGCATACACGGTCTGTATAGAATAATTTTTCCAAAGCTAGAGTGTGTTCTAGTGTAGGTGGTTAGCAACAATAATAATTGTCTTTCAAAATACTCAAACTATCTCAATATTATATTAAACCTTTTTT
>NW_018186848.1:0-311 GCF_001263595.1 Phalaenopsis equestris
AGCTACACTCTCTTTCTTCCTCTTAGATGGACCCATAGAAAGATATTTTCCATTAGCCTTCTCTTCGCTCTTAAAGGCCAAGGCGTTTGATGTATCATGTAGACAATCCATTTTCTTGATGAGAGTCTCGAAGGTCTTAAAAGAGCTCATCTTCGATATGACCTTTTATCTTGCTCATGAGGAATGTGACAATGTGTTGCTCTTGCAACTGCAGTTCGTACTTCATACTCAAGTTGTGCCACCACAGGATAAAGTCCAATAAAGGCTTAGTAGGATTTTGTTGAGATAACATCAAGTCACTCATGGTAACT
>NW_018186849.1:0-311 GCF_001263595.1 Phalaenopsis equestris
TTCCACATTTTATATTTGTCCTACATTGTCTATATAACTTTCCTTACGTCAAACTGAACATGTTAAGTAAGTTGTTGGTTTATCAGTCCTAAAAGAAAATGCGGGGAAATAATTTAAAGTGATATGAATCAAAGGATGCACCATAGCTCAAATTTGGTGTTTGGAAAATTATTGGTTTAGCATTGTTAAGAGAAAAAATAGGAGGCCTACACCAAATTAAAGTCATATGAATCAACCTTTATCACTTCAAATGTTCTGTATTATCTTTTAAGAACCAGAGTTTATTTTCCTTTTCATTTCATTTTCAAATT
>NW_018186850.1:0-311 GCF_001263595.1 Phalaenopsis equestris
ATATAATTCCGGCGATAGGATAGAAAGTGGCTCCAGAATATTAATTTTATATATTTTAAATAATTTTCACAGAATATTTTGTTTTAAAATAAATTCAATGTTTTTCAATTTATTCTAAAGAAGAGGCTAAATATTGTTTCATAGATTAATTTTTCATCTTATCTCCTTTTTTTTAAGTATTATGCAAAATATATTCATCGTCCTAATATTAAAGATTTGAATGCTATTATAAAATAATAAAATTTAACTGTTGGACATGTAAAGATATAAGAATTGGGTGGTATGTATGCAAATGCCCATTGATATATATA
>NW_018186851.1:0-311 GCF_001263595.1 Phalaenopsis equestris
AGAGTAATGACCTCAAAATGAGGTCAACAACATGCTAATTTAGATCAATTGATTCAATTTCTAGGAATTATTTCTAGAATAGAATATTAATTTATTTGTCCAAAAGAAGGTTTGAAATTTACATCTGGTAGATGGTGTAATTATATTGTATTGAGATGATACTACCTTATTTACTTGCCAAATTTGCTCATTTATGTCTTCTTCGAGTATGGAAAATGACAATATTCTTTTCGCTTTTTGAATGGGTCACTCAAAGCTTGCTTGAGGAAATACATGCATCAATTAGGCTAAGGGTCTGTTTGGGGCAGCTG
>NW_018186852.1:0-311 GCF_001263595.1 Phalaenopsis equestris
AAAACATAGCAAAATAGGGCCAAATGGAGTAAAGGAGCACAAAGTGAACTGGGGCCTAAGCGTCAGGCCCTGTACGTGGAAACAGAGAGCCAGTGCCATGTCACCAGGATTTGGCGCCTAGCTCCATGACACCAGACAATTATTTCGAGCTTCTAGAAGACTGACGCCTAGGCTCCATAATCAGTTTTTTTTAAGATTCATTGTATTTGAATGAATTTTGAAGGTGCTTCTGAAGTGACTCTTAGGGATTTTAAGGATAATTACAATAGGGTGTCTTTTCAAGTAAAGGGGGGATTATTTTAATGTTGTGT
>NW_018186853.1:0-311 GCF_001263595.1 Phalaenopsis equestris
TTTATTTTTCTTTCATCACTCTAACCTCATTGAACTCATCAAACTCAAGTTCATATTTTACTAACTTATATTTTACACATAATAATTATTTTATAAAAATTGAAGTGAATCTTATACAAAATTAGGGCTTTTAGGGTTAGAAGTGATTTCTAACCTTGGAAAAATCAGGGAAAATTCTTAACCACATGTCGAAAAAAGCATTAAAAATTTCATATCATGGTGATGCATACTTAATTTTTTTGTAATTTAAATAAAATTTATAGTGTTTAATTATATATGAATTAAATAACTAATAAATATTTTCATTTTTT
>NW_018186854.1:0-311 GCF_001263595.1 Phalaenopsis equestris
AGGTGTGAGAGATGGAGTGGGCTGGCCCGGAGCAGGTGCTAGTCAGAATATTTGGGGATTGAATAAATGCCGGTCGGGAGTTCCGCTTGACAAAGCAGATGCTATCGGTGAAGCGAGCTGGTGTGAGGGAGATTTTCACACGACAAAGAGGAAGAAGCGTAGATTTCCACGCGATCCCCCTGCTGTGCGAGTTTTTCTTGTTTGCTCCTTGCTTGGAGTGTCTCTCTAAAGAGTTTTCTCATCGGTATTGCTCGTTTTATTGTTGACGAGACAATCCACAAATGTTGAATACAAAATTGTCAATTATATCA
>NW_018186855.1:0-311 GCF_001263595.1 Phalaenopsis equestris
ATTTTTATATAAATATCAAATGATGGCATTAGTTCGGATTGAAAATGTGTGCAATTCATGCTCTCATTTTGAAAAAAATTGTTAGGTGTTGAATCTTCATGTATGCGGACCTCTCAAGTACAATATAGTTGTATTGGTTGTATTTTTTAGTTGTCTCACAAATATAATAAATACAATCATGCTGTACTGAAGTCCGCACGCAGATATTATCCACACCTGATAAGTCCTCGTCCAGAATTCCGACTTCAGTAAACTTAGAATCAAACTGATCGGCTCGACAAAAGGAACCCAATGTTGTCAAAATTAGTCCA
>NW_018186856.1:0-311 GCF_001263595.1 Phalaenopsis equestris
TTGGGATTGAGGTGACTCGTCAACCAGAGGGGATGGTCTTATCTCAGATAAAGTATGTACTAGATATCTTCACAGAAACAGACTTGCTGGGATGCAAGTTTGCTGTCTCTCCAATTGATTAAAATGTCAAGCTGTGTGCAGAGGCAGGAGAGTTAGTTGATCTTGACAAAGACCAGATTGGTGGGTCGTCTGATCTATCTGAGTCACACGCGTCCCACTATCTCATTTGTTGTGAGCGTCTTGAGTCTCTATATATGGACACATTGTATCAGATTCTGAGGTACTTGAAGAGTGCACCAGGGAAGGGGTTG
>NW_018186857.1:0-311 GCF_001263595.1 Phalaenopsis equestris
CATATTAGGATATTTTATCCATAATCACACCAAATGTTGTGTGGTAAAAGTTTCTCATCGAATCATCTTACAATTTTTGTAAGTAAAATTTAGCTTTTTCAAGAGTTTCAACCAACCTTTCAATCATGCAACCACCGAAACAATTCTGAATTACTGTTCGAATCATGGTATTGGTTAAGTTTGTAGCAATTAATAAGCTGTGCAATCTAAGGTTTCATTTTAGGTTAATCCCTGCTTTCTGATATTTTAAATCGATTTGGCTTTTACTCTCTCGATAAAGCCATAAAACAACTTTATTGAGATAACTTTTT
>NW_018186858.1:0-311 GCF_001263595.1 Phalaenopsis equestris
GAGAGAGAGAGAGAGAGAGAGGGTATTGAGATGCAACAGCTTCAGAGTCCGCAGAGATCCGGTGCTGCGGTGGCGACGGCAGCAGTCGCTCCGGTGGTAGCTGGGCCGAGGAGGAGGTGCGAGGGGATGGCCATGGGTGCTATCACCCTTGACCTCCGTCCTGGACTGGGAGTCGGACCATTTACCCTAGGTAATAACCCCACCACTATTTGCTCGTATATTCTCTGTTCATAATCGAGTTCTCCGAATCAAATTAGCTCGCCGGTCTCTTGGAATTCTAAAGCGGTTTTGTTTTACGGCATTGACCTTGC
>NW_018186859.1:0-311 GCF_001263595.1 Phalaenopsis equestris
TAGAAATTTGAAAGACATAGGTGGACCCCGTGACATGCGTGACATTTGACTTGCCACTGTGAGCATCATTTTTGACTTTGGTTGTTGCTTATGCGAGGATTGGTCAATTTTTTCATCTTACTCGTTAAATGGCTCCAATCATGTCAAATAATTTCATTTAGCGTGGCACGCGCAAATCGGAGTTAAATTGGCGCGATCGTCAATGAATTTGTCTAGATGATTCTAGATGACAAAACAGACCACGCCGTTGCGTCCAGAATGTCAATTTTAGCTAGGAGGAACACCCATTTTATTAGGATGTCGTACTTGTA
>NW_018186860.1:0-311 GCF_001263595.1 Phalaenopsis equestris
AAAATTTATACATGCTTGCATGCATTTATGGGACAAAATGTAGCTCAAGAAAGTTAAAAAAATAACACAGCAATAAATAATCATCAACATCTAGATTGTACCTCTAAAAAAAAGAAAATATTACATCCATACTCCAGACACAATTTGCATCCGAAGCCCAATGGTCGGGTGCTATGTGTCAAGTGGGCGCCACCACAATACACTGGCATTGCCCATAGTTAAAATCGGTGGGGCCCACTTGACATGTGACGCCCATCATTGGACTCCAGATGCATCCCGAGTCCGAATGTAATATTTTCTCTCTAAAATGA
>NW_018186861.1:0-311 GCF_001263595.1 Phalaenopsis equestris
AACGATATCATTCTCACTGTCACCTATCTCATAAATAGTCCCTTCTAAAATTCACAAATTTGGAACCCCCTTAGCTGTCCTGATTTCATGCTCCCCTACCAATCATGTCTTCTCCACATTAGATCTCAATATTTTTGAGTGCACTACCTTCCTTCAAAACACTCCATTCATTCGAAACACTGCCCCCAATTGAAGTAAACTTGATCATAAATCCATAAAATGTATCTTTCTAGGGTAAAGGTTTATGTGTCTTGATCCTAACACAAAAAAAATCTGTGTGAGTGCTGATGTCTCCTTCTTTGAAAGTGTTC
>NW_018186862.1:0-311 GCF_001263595.1 Phalaenopsis equestris
GTTATTGTGTTTTCACATAAGCTTCTCAACTAATGATTAAATCCATATTCAGAAGTTTAATTATATGCGATTTCAATAGAGTGTTTATCAAACCATTTTTGTAGTTTTTAATTTGTTCAAAATGTTAATTTTGTAAACATAATTGCAATATATACATTTGGTTGTTGATGAACTTAAACCATTCGTCTTTTGGTTTAAGTCTAAAAATTAATTTACTCATCATTTCTTGCATTTGATTATCTATAATTACTTTGCCTTAGCCTTTTTATTGTTGATTTGCTTTACTAAGCAAAGGATTGACTTATTATTGT
>NW_018186863.1:0-311 GCF_001263595.1 Phalaenopsis equestris
AAAGTATATCATCGCTCTTTGATCCTTAATTTCAAATTTGGTTACGAGAACCTTCTTAATCTTCATAATATCTTTTTATCATCACTTGCAAAATCATATCATCTACATAGATAATGAGTGTAAATTTCTTACCTCCCGGTGTGTTTTATGAGTAGTTTATGATCTGTTTGGTATTGAATGTACCGATTAGATTTTATAGTCTTGACAAACTGTCAAACCAAGCCCTTGGAGATTGTTTGAGAGCATAAAGTGACTTCTTAGTTTATAAACATGATATTTATTTGAGTCATTTTCCAATCCTGGTGGAATTT
>NW_018186864.1:0-311 GCF_001263595.1 Phalaenopsis equestris
TTTTTTACTTTGCCTTTGAATATAATACTGTTGCATGTTCTTTCCTTACGCTTGCCACACTTATGTGTCATAATTACAAAAATTTAACAGCATGCAACTGCGCTAACTTGTACCAGGCTTAAAGACATGCCCTATTCAATTTCTTCTTTCCCATCCACCATTTGTGTTGGTTGCAATCCAGCGAAGAGCATGAATTTTTTCGTACATTAAATTTAATTTTCTGCCTGATCTTGTTGTGACAACGGGCAAGAGAGTACGGAGAAATATTTAAATTTATTGTATTGAGAACTGTGTCATGAGGTCAAAATTTT
>NW_018186865.1:0-311 GCF_001263595.1 Phalaenopsis equestris
CTCTTTCCTTCTAGATTGTGAGATCTTCTCAAAATCAGTGTTGGAACATTTGTTATGTATGTGTTTATATGAGAGTAGCAAAAGTTATCATAAAAAGTCTTTGTTCTAACTAAGATATCTCCCTCCCTCTAAGAATTTACAATAAAATATGACTATACTTGCTTTTTAATAGGGCTATAAATGAACCAATGCACTTGACGAACTACTTGAACTACGCTGTTTTAATATTCGTTGTGGTAGAACCACCGAGAGGTCAAGAGAGGCACTTAGAATCCTTAGATTTTTACTAAACTCTTTAATATCATATAATA
>NW_018186866.1:0-311 GCF_001263595.1 Phalaenopsis equestris
TTTAAGAGTTCAACTTCATTCTACTTAAGGGGTTCCACAATCTCCCCCACTTAAGTAGTTGACGTCCTCGTCAGTTCTTTATACCCAAAATTATCCAATAGGCAAACAAGACTCTAGATTTGGCCCCTACAAATTCAAGAGGTGGTTCTCATCATGTTGCACTTTGTCTTATCCAGGGTTCAAGAGGTGGCTCCCATGGCGTATCACTTTGCTCTTTATGACACGTACTTCCCATCTTCCGGTGGTGTTATGCCCGGATACCATTTGCGACAGCCCGAACTCTAACCCATCATGGTGTTATCCGCTTTGGC
>NW_018186867.1:0-311 GCF_001263595.1 Phalaenopsis equestris
TTTTTTTTTTTCGGGGAGCGTGTTGGGGTGTGGACATTTATTTGAGGAGCCTTTTTGTTTGGCTACAATAGATGGGGAAAGTAAATTGAATGCATCTACAGGTTCTTTCTGCAGTAAATTTGGCTAGAATTTAAATTTATTTTACTCCTACAGTCAACAGAAATCTTGCCAGATATGGTTTTATGTACCTTTATGATTGCTTATAATATCAGATTAACCAGGCAAGATTTTTCTTCATTGTAGAAGTGACATCTTTATAGGATTGGTTGATGGTAAAATCAGTGAAGATTGAAAAGTATATAACTTTTTTT
>NW_018186868.1:0-311 GCF_001263595.1 Phalaenopsis equestris
AAATTTCTCAATAAATGTATAGCTTCCATAATAGATATGCCCGACACTAATCCAAATTGATTTTGAGAATTTTTTATAGCACGTCGCAACCTATGTTTATTTACTCTCTCCAAGAACTTTTATCTATGACACATTAATTTAATTTATCTATAATTTATACATTCTTATGTATCATCTTTATTCTTAAAAATAAGGACCAATAGATGCCTTCCTTTAGTGAAAAATATATTTGTGGGATGGGAAATGTTGATTTTAAATAATATTAGATGGATATTTGGTAATACATGTCATTTTAACAATTTTTTTTTTAT
>NW_018186869.1:0-311 GCF_001263595.1 Phalaenopsis equestris
AGTGAAGACCTCATCCGAAAATGAGGTCAACACATACAAATTATAGTGAATCTCAAGGTGGTAGTGGTGATCGGTGAAGGTTTGGAAGGTGGCGAGATGGTGGACGAGGTAGTTGGCAAACAAAAAGCAGGAAAGCAACGGTTTCCAGAGTTTTGGACAACAAGCACACAACAGATATTGTCATATCGATGTGTAACGGCTGTTCGGGATGATGGCGGCAAAAGAGGAAGGTTGGAAAGCAGCAGAAGCAAAGATTGAGGGCTGTAACGGTGATAGCAGCGAGGATGGAGGGCTGTTTAGGGTTGCTGGCA
>NW_018186870.1:0-311 GCF_001263595.1 Phalaenopsis equestris
TAATGCATGAAAATTTAAGATAATTATCACAACATAAATTTGTTTTGCTTAAAGAAAAAACAAGAAGTTAATTTATTTACAAAAACTATTAGGTATTAAGTTTAACAAAAAAATTCACAAATAAAGAACTTATCCGAACAGCAATTATAAGATTTGTCATAGCTTATTTGATATTGAAAGATTGAAAGAGCTATGGCAACATTTGGAGGCTATGATTGTTTTTGAAGAATGAGATAAAACTCCTTGGGTAAAAATAATCAGAAGGAAACCAAGTGAAAATTATTATGAGTGATGATTCATTTTGGTGTATA
>NW_018186871.1:0-311 GCF_001263595.1 Phalaenopsis equestris
AAAATTGATGTAAAATATGCTATTAATTAATTAATTAATCATGAGAGAGTTTTAATCAAGTAGGCCACAAGAAAATTGTTAAACTTATTGATTCATTTACATTTGTAATATAGATAACCTAGGCTTTAAGTCCCTCTCTCTCCCCACCCCTACCCCTTGCCTCTCTTTCACTTGTCAAAGACTATTATAAGAGTCTCCAGTCACTCGTAATGTGCAAACTAATTCGAGTGTTGCCTCCTTAAGGCTCACGCCACCAGAGGGGATTCGACCCTCGATCTGAGAGGTCTTACGCCAAAGTTGCTAACCAACAG
>NW_018186872.1:0-311 GCF_001263595.1 Phalaenopsis equestris
TGGTGGTTGCCTTCGGACTGGGTTGTGGTTGTGTGGGGGATGTTATTGAGCTGTGATGAGGGGTTGGTTGTGGCTGTGATGGGGGTGGTTTTTTCCTGGCTGTGGACACACAGTCTGAAGAAGTGTGACTTCTTTGGGTAGGCAGACAATCCAGCATATTCCACTGTCGATAGTAATCGGGATTGGATGGTATCCCTGGAGGACAACATAGCTCGTGACATACGTCGTCTTGATTTTAAAATTAATATTATCTTATTTTTAATTATAATTTTAATATTTTTTTAGTACACTTGATACTCACTATTATGTGA
>NW_018186873.1:0-311 GCF_001263595.1 Phalaenopsis equestris
TACAAGACAATTCAGGATCCAACAATAGTATACTAAAAAAAGATAGATTTTCAGATAATTGAACACATTACATACAAGTTAGTTCAAAAAATTGTTGCAGTAAGAAAAAGGAAGGCAAGAGCTAAAGAAAACCTTCCGTCTCCAATATGCTAATGAGGAAATGGGACTGGAAAGGTAAATGCAATTTCAAATCATATAAATAAAATAGATTAAATAATAAGGGAAAAAAAAAGTTCTATGGAGTCAATTTCTACAAAAGAAGAGATAAAAAGTTCATCTTTTTTCTTTGAAGTTCAATGCATTGGAAATAT
>NW_018186874.1:0-312 GCF_001263595.1 Phalaenopsis equestris
AAGCATGGTTTACATCATTTAAAACAAGATCCATGCATGGTGGTCAAGCAAATTAGCTTATTAATTAAATAACTACTTAGATGACATCTTACATACATATATTTATAGAGACAACCATTAATTAATCCCCATAGTCCGAAACCTGAGCTCCTTTTCCGTAAACTTTTGATTGGCATAAACCTCCATATAATCCCCAAACAGAAACCTCGGATACCCTTTGCTTACTTCGCCGCCGCCAAGCACCGCCGGCTCGATCACCGCCTCCACCGCAGGGTTATAGAAGGAAGCAACGGAGCGGCGGTTTCCATTTCC
>NW_018186875.1:0-312 GCF_001263595.1 Phalaenopsis equestris
AAAATGTAACACTCAAAGCTTTTTAACATTCACGTAATATTATAAAAATTTTAATTGCACTTCATGTGTTTGACTTGGGCTTATATGGAATCAAATCAGATCACTTTTTATGCCATTGGGCTCATCTCAATTGATATGTTTATGAAGTTATTAATTTAGTATGTAAATCAATATTTGTGCTTACTAAATCGAGTTTTTTTTTCTAAAGTTTTGTAATGCATCGTGTATAAGTCTTTTGCTAAAAAATTGTCCTATATTGCTCAAATAAATTGGCACATAAAATCTCAAATTATTTTAATACTTGTGCATTAT
>NW_018186876.1:0-312 GCF_001263595.1 Phalaenopsis equestris
TGCAACCTAATAAACATGCCGGTGGAATGCAGTATCAATCTATCAAAATTTAATAAATTCAACTAAGTTCAAAAGTTTAATTGAAAGCCCGAGATATCTAAGATGCACAAGACCGAGTATTCTATATGGAGTTTGAATTTTTAGTCATTATATGGAAAAATCCTCTGAGATGCATTTAAAGGGGGGCTAGATGGATTCTACATTATATTCAAGGTGCACTAACTGATGATTTTTAATGTTCTCATTCTAACAAATTTTATTTTTAGTATAATCAGATATCCATTGAGTTGAAGACTAAGATGATAAAAGAAA
>NW_018186877.1:0-312 GCF_001263595.1 Phalaenopsis equestris
AAAAAAATTAGTGTAAATAAAGATTTGATTAGTACTAAAGTGAAAAATTTGACAGAGAAAAGGATTCATGCATCACTCAAGGAATTTTCCACTGAAAAACTAAGGAATTGCTAACAGAAAGTTTGTCCTTTTTTTTGACGAGCATTAATTGCATATAAAATTGGTGGAAATTATACATTCCCTTGCAGTTACAATTGCAATGATTTAACGAATAATTTTTAAAATATAAGGCTGTCAAACCTACAATTGGGGCATTTACTTGTATATAGGGCTGTCAATACGTCTCATTGCTCGTTCGTTAAGTTAACGAGC
>NW_018186878.1:0-312 GCF_001263595.1 Phalaenopsis equestris
GGTCGGAGGCTATGATACGAGCCCCGACCACCCCTAATACGCCGAAACGAGTCGATCATGAGTTTCTTAATTGATGAGTATTTTTTCGAGCCAAAACGAGCCAAACATAAACGAACATATCTTTATTCATGTTCGGCTCGTTTATATATCGAACACTAAAAAAGTGTTTATGTTTGCTCGTTCACTTAGCAAACGAATCAAACACGAGTTTCTTATTGAACAAAGCAAGAGCTATTCGTTAACAAATAACCATTTTGACAGCCTAAAATGGGGAGAAAATATTGCGTCCGATGTTAGGACGCAGACAACATC
>NW_018186879.1:0-312 GCF_001263595.1 Phalaenopsis equestris
TTTTTTTTTCTTTTTATAATAAACAAGTTGGCTCATGAGCCTGGACGAACTCATTAAATTAAGTTTGAGCTCGACTCAGCTCGTTTACACCCCTAATGATGAGATGAGTTGCTTTTTGTTTTGGCTGACTTTTGCTTGTTCTTCCTCAGGTTCCAACAAGTTTAGAAGTTCGGACCGACATCAAGCCGCCTATTGATTCAAACAACCATGGCTCCACCGCCGTCGCGTCCGAAATGTATGCTCTACACAACCCATGGCATCTTAACCAGTTGAATGCAATATATATGAAAATTTAATCATTTTTTTTTTTTT
>NW_018186880.1:0-312 GCF_001263595.1 Phalaenopsis equestris
GAGCCACATGTAATTGCACTAAAAAAACCACGGTGGAGCTACATGTGTCTCATGAGTGCCAACATGAGCATGGAAGGCATTTTGAAGGTCTGTGCTTCATAGTTGTTGCTTTTATGAGTAGTGAATCAACTTACCATAATTCCGCTATGTCGGACCTGTGATATGTTTAATTTGTTTTGTTTGAAGTGTTTTCTTTTATTTTTCCATTTTAATTGCATTTATGATGTTGGTATGTCAAGTTTATTTTGTCAACTTAGCTAGTTTGTTTTAACATTAGTGCTTGCAAGCGATTGAAATTGAGTTATACTATAA
>NW_018186881.1:0-312 GCF_001263595.1 Phalaenopsis equestris
TACTAAGCGAGTGTATCACACATTCAGACAGTACCGTGATTTTCTGGGGCGCCTGAGACCCGAGCTTCTGAAAACCGAGGCAACGGTATCGGCGACCGCCGGAGGATTCCCAGTGTCATCTTTTATTTTCATTGCATTAGAGCAAGCTAGCAGCCACATCTGAAAGACAGAGTCGTCAACAGGTGGATAATGACAACAAAACCCCACCGCCTTCATCGAAGTATCAAACCCTTTTCAACTCTCTAAAAATGAACCTTATATGCATCTAATATGTCGATAATCTTCTTCATTATATAGTCTTCGTGGCGTCAG
>NW_018186882.1:0-312 GCF_001263595.1 Phalaenopsis equestris
TTCTGATTAGAATGTACTGTTTTAGCCCGCAAATGTTTTTTTTTTTTTTGGGGCTTGCAGCACTTAACCAAGTTTTTTAATTTTTATTATTATTTTGGTTCCCTGATGTAATAGATAGGAAAAAATAATAAATCAGGACGGCCAACCGCTGGGCCCCATATCGCCGTGTGCTAATATATATGGCGACGTGGTGCCCAGCAGTTGGCCATCCGGATGTAAAATTTTCTTAAATTAGAGGCTGTAGAAGTTTTATAATTGAGATTTCAAGAATTTCATCTATTTTTATATGAGTTTAAATGATTTTTAAATAAA
>NW_018186883.1:0-312 GCF_001263595.1 Phalaenopsis equestris
TCTCTCTCTTTCTCTCTCTAAAAATACTCTATTCTTAGTTGTGTGATTCAGAGACAATTTAGGATTCAACATCTTTAAATATATGTCGCTCATTCTTTCTCTTGTCTTTAGGAGGATTGGGTTCTATGTAGAGCCTTCTGCAAGTGCAGATCACTCTCTACAAAAGTAAGGATGGAGGCTTGCGATGAAGATGCCGGTTCTTCGTCACTGCCGCCATTAATGGACTCTCAGAGCACAAGTCATGATCAGGCTTCTCTCAGCCATGAGGAGCTTGAGCAGGTGCCCTGCTTCTCCAGCTTTTCTGCAAGCCAA
>NW_018186884.1:0-312 GCF_001263595.1 Phalaenopsis equestris
ATAGCACTTCTATTATCACAATGAAACATAGTAGCAGAAGATTGTTTGACACCCATATCAGATAACAATTGGCGTAACCAAAGTAATTCAGATGTGGTGTTAGCTTAGCAAGATACTCAGATTTTGTGCTGGAACGAGCAACGAATGTTTACTTTGTTGCTACATCAAGAGATAAGAAAATCTACTAATAAGCAATTACAAGTGGTAGAACAACAATCTGTGAGATCACCAACCCAATCAACATTAGAGTAGCTATATAACACCAAAGAAGAGTGAGCAGAAAAATGTAGACCATGAAAAAGAGTGTCTTTA
>NW_018186885.1:0-312 GCF_001263595.1 Phalaenopsis equestris
CTCTTTAATATAATGATTTTTCACTTTATCTTTATGTTTTGGTCACACCAATTTTAACGTTCTGATTTTTATTTTAATCAAACTATCAATGACATATTTATGGTCTAACTCTATACTTCCTACAAGCTACTTAATCTAGTTGTAATTTAGAATTTAAATGTATCCATGGTATTTTAGCTTCTAAAGGTTCTTAGAGCATTCTCCAATTTGACAACTCAATTCTAACTCCAAAATTTATGCCATCAATGAAAAAGTAATTCATTTGTATCGGCAACAATTCAGATCTATCACACAAAAATATCAAACAATTTC
>NW_018186886.1:0-312 GCF_001263595.1 Phalaenopsis equestris
ATGATCTTAATTTATTAGAATTAGATGAAAATATGGCACTCAATAGGACGCAATGGAGAGACAGGATTTGTGTAGCCGACCCCTCTTAGTGGGATAAAGGTTCGTTGTTGTTGTATTTTACATGTTAAATTCCATGTTGCCTCTGGTTTTAATGTATGGTCTTTTATTAGCATTCATATACTGTTTAGCAATCAGGATGGACAAGAAAGGCAATGCATTTTAAGGACATTTACAAATCTAACACCTGATTCCTCTACATATCTAAAACACTATCCATATACTGTTTAGAATGATAATATATTATATATATAT
>NW_018186887.1:0-312 GCF_001263595.1 Phalaenopsis equestris
GTACATAAAGACTATATATTTTAGGTGTATCAAACCCCTCACCAATCTCTCAAGAAAAGTGAAAATTTACAAACTCTAGATCTCCATAAGACTCCTTGGAATTTCTCCACTTGTTTCCCACTTTATAATGCTTCCTCTTTCTAAAAATCTCCTCTCAAACTGCTTAAAACCACCACATAACTCCCAAAGTCGTGGTGAAGCAACTATAGAAAATCAGTCATGCCTTGGTGTCTAAGCGTTGGCCTCTCGGGTTGTTGCGCTGGTTCTGGTGCGTAGGCGCCAATAAGCTGGAGCCAAGGCACTTGCATGGAG
>NW_018186888.1:0-312 GCF_001263595.1 Phalaenopsis equestris
GAACTGAGTTGACAATTGATCGGGCTAAGTCCAATTTGGGGTGGACTTAGGCTCACTAGGGGTGATTTTGTAATTAAAGGGTATAATTATGATGTCACCATTCAAAGTTTCATTAGGCTAGGGCGCCTAGGCTAGTTTTCAAATTTAAGGGAACAACTGAGGCTAAAATGCAAAATTTTAAATTTTACATATTTACCCTTAAATTTCTAAATTTGTTTTTATTTTTCAAGAATCAAACTTATCATTTTGAAGCTTAGGATTACTGCCCTAAATTTTCTTTTTTAATTTGTCTTTTAATTTATATTTTTTTTT
>NW_018186889.1:0-312 GCF_001263595.1 Phalaenopsis equestris
GTATCCTAATTTAATGAATTAAAACTTTTTAAAATATTTTTAAATATACATATATCATGATTAAAATTTTAAAGAAATTATGATGTTTTTTATTTATAAGTTAACTTGATGCAATAAAAGGCAGTTAGTGCTTATTTTTTCTATATCAAAAATTGAATAATATTTATGGATCCCTTAGCTTTTGAGAGTTAATATTATTAAATTTCTTATTCTTCTGAATGTTCTTCTAATTTAATTTTTATGTATTTTTATAATTTATATTAAGAAGATTTACATACATACAACTCAACTCTTATGTATTTACATATCTAA
>NW_018186890.1:0-312 GCF_001263595.1 Phalaenopsis equestris
CTCATGCTTTGTTTAAAAAATGTTGCCATATTCTTTAGGTTGATTTTTCTTTTCAGTTGTTAATCACATTATAAAAAAAACAGATTATCTTTTGTTTCAAAAATTAGGCTGTATTCTTTTAGTTGATTTGTCTTTTCAATTGATGTTGTTTACATGATAAAAATAGCTTAATATGTCTGTCTGAGGTGCAGTTTTAAATTTATTTTTAGATGATTTTGTTCCTTCATTCAAATATTTATTATCAAATATCATGACTATTTATTTTTCAGCAGCCCTACAAAATGACGACTTGAATTGGCTAATGATTAGAAA
>NW_018186891.1:0-312 GCF_001263595.1 Phalaenopsis equestris
TATTTCTAATTTTCATGATAAATATTTTGACCAAATATCAAATTAATCATTTGGTTCTAAGATTTTATGTTTTCTTTTTTTAGCTTATTTATGTTCTGTTGTCTTACCTCATCACCTGTTATATGACTCTTAGGGTCTGTTTGGGGCAACTTGTGTACTTTAGGATAAGCTGCTTATCCTGAAATGCAGCCCGCGTGCCAGCCACGGGGGTTGAACTGCAGTCTGCTTTTAGTATAAAAACTCAAACGTGGTTTCAGATAAGCTGGCGAAACACGCAAACCAAATGGTACAGCGGCATTTTGAAAACGCCGT
>NW_018186892.1:0-312 GCF_001263595.1 Phalaenopsis equestris
TTGATCCAAACGAGTTTTGCTTACATTAGTAGTGATAATTAGTACAGGGCTATCAAAGGATGGTTAATTCGCATGGGAATGCTCTGATGCTTTCATAGCTCCCGCTAAGCCAAGGGGCGGGGAGTGAGTCTCTCATGATTCCATGTGCTTCAAGGACTCATCGACATACAAAGTCTACAATATAAACAAGTTGACTTGACGGGGGTATCCCTATATGTTAAATCACACCGAGCTATAAGGGTAGATGAAAATTTTTGTATCCCAAATGGGTGGTAGCTCATTGATAATCAGGTCATCGGGATGATATCAATG
>NW_018186893.1:0-312 GCF_001263595.1 Phalaenopsis equestris
CTCGAAGAACTTGACAGTTTGGAGGGTAAACGCCTAAAGGCTCAACAAAACTTGAAGTTGTATCTAGCAAAGATGATACAGGTCCACGCAAACTAGTTCATCTGAGAACATTCCAAATCATTGGTTTGGTCTGGTATTCTACAGACCTATTCTTGCTCACCGCAAGACAGGCGGGAAGTTTGAAAGAACATGGGAGGGCCCATAAATTGTAGAAAAGATGTACTCGAGAGGATCCTATCGGCTAGTTAATTGCCAAGGAGAAAGGATCATGCCTCGATTAATGGGTGGAACTTGAAAAATTATTACATGACA
>NW_018186894.1:0-312 GCF_001263595.1 Phalaenopsis equestris
TTGATTAATAACATCATAAATGGACAACATGGAAAGAGAATTGCGATTATACTAAATGAATTTGGTGAGGAGATCGGAGTAGAGAGGGCAATGATAAATGAAGGTGAAGGTGGAATGCTGGTTGAGGAATGGGTGGAGCTCTCAAATGGATGTGTTTTTTGCTCTGTGAAGCATAGTCTCGTCCAAGCACTTGAGCAACTCGTGCAGCGGAAAGACAGGTTAGCATCGAAAACCTTCAGAATGCAGGTCTATTCCTTATGCTATTTTTATAATGCGGCATTTACATACATACCACTTAATTCATATGTATTT
>NW_018186895.1:0-312 GCF_001263595.1 Phalaenopsis equestris
AACCCTTCTAACTCAGAACCCGGGACTATTCGCGGGGATCATGCAATTGAAGTTGGGAGGAATGTAATCCATGGAAGCGATTCAGTTGAGAATGCCAGGAAGGAGATCGCTTTGTGGTTTCCAGAATGTCTGTCAAACTGGCAAAGCAATCTCCACCCTTGGATTTGCGAGTGAGCCTCTGCTGCCATCTTTTCTGGCTCCCTGGGAGTACTCTTATTATTACTATTGCTCTATTATTCAACAGAGCTGTTGTTGTTGTTGTTTGTGCAGCCTTTTATGCTGGTTTGTTGGCTTCGAACTTTTTATTTTTGA
>NW_018186896.1:0-312 GCF_001263595.1 Phalaenopsis equestris
CAAATAAAATATAATTATAGAAAGATGTTTGATCCTAGTTTGCTTTTGGTGAATCAACTTTTCAGAGTTAGAGCTGAGTGAATGGGAGAAAGATGAGAATATAATAAAATTAGGATCTTTGTCCAGAGAATCGATGAAAATGTCCATTTATTCTTATTTTTTCGTTATATTTACAAATGGATATTTTGTACAATTACAGAAAGGAGGGACGATTATGAAAATCATTATTAACGTCATTAAGGCTATAATTAACTATATATATTTTATGTTATATTTGTATTACAATTTGAAGTTCAGTCAACCGATTGAAGA
>NW_018186897.1:0-312 GCF_001263595.1 Phalaenopsis equestris
AGTTGAACACGATTGAATAAAGTTTGTTTGTGTTCAACTCATTTATAAATCCAGTTCAAAAAAAAATTTTTCTTGTTTGACTCGTTTGCTTATCGAACGAATCGAACATGCTACATAGCAAGCCGAACACTAGTTGTTCGCAAACAACGAGTTTTTTTGACACCCCTAAGGTGTAAAAGAGTCAAGTTGAGCTTGAACCACTTATGACTTGAACTTGATTAATTCATCAAGTTCGAGCTCGAGCTCGAGCTTAACTCAATCAATAAGTTCGAGCGGCTTACAGGTCGACTTGTTCAGTATGATATATATATA
>NW_018186898.1:0-312 GCF_001263595.1 Phalaenopsis equestris
GGCAACAACCGACTGCAAGGGTGGAGGTGGGAGTAGGGTGGTTGTGATCAATTGTGGGTGTGGCAACAATCATCGATGGGGAAGGTGGCAAGCGGCGGGCGGCCGACGATATTTAACACTAACATGTGTTTATAGAATTGAGTCTAATCAGCCGAATTCTAAAATAAGAGAAAATGAGTCGAGTGAATTTCAGTTATTTTATAATTAATTTGAATTTGAACTTCTTTAAAACAAATGACTAAAATTTTAAATTTTCTGTATCATAAATGCAATGCACCCTTAATGCTCTCCGACCAAATACCCCCATAATAA
>NW_018186899.1:0-312 GCF_001263595.1 Phalaenopsis equestris
CAAGATTGTAGGGGCTAAAGACAAAATTTTACTTTCTTTTAGGCAATGCAAATACTACTTGTGAATCCACAGTGTTATCAAGCACACTCCTTCAAAAAAAAGGTAATTGGCAGTGTATACTCAAGTTCATCATAAGAGAGTGAAAAACAATTATTTATGGATAGAAATTGGAAAATATATGGCCAAAGTAGCCAAGATGAGCTAGCACGAGTCAAGCCTAGCAAGTCTTTTACTGGCTTTAGGGGTGTGAACGAACCGAACACGAACGAACAGAACTTAATTTGACATCCCTAATATTAATATATATAAATA
>NW_018186900.1:0-312 GCF_001263595.1 Phalaenopsis equestris
AATAAGATCTCAACAGAGACGACTTGCGAGGAAGCGAGGTAGAGATGCCGATCTTCAAAACCCCTTTCAATGGCTACGCGGTCCGATTTAGCCCTTTTTACGAGAACCGTCTCATGGTAGCCACCGCTCAAAACTTCGGCATCCTCGGCAACGGACGCCTCCACGTCCTCGACCTCAATCCCTCCGGCGGGATCTCTGAGCACCGCTCCTTCGACACCGCCGACGGGATCTACGATTGCGCTTGGTCTGAATCCCACGACTCTCTCGTCGTCAGTGCAGTCGCCGACGGCTCCCTCAAGCTCTGGGATTCCG
>NW_018186901.1:0-312 GCF_001263595.1 Phalaenopsis equestris
ATAATGAAAAATGATCATCATTAGGTTTTGCTTTTCTAGTTCTTGGTTTTTGTGTGATGTTACCTATCCATAAACATTCACTCATGATTATTCCAACACTGCATAATTGGTTTACACTACAACCCACAAAATCATATACCGAATTGATGATAGATTCCATGGGAGAGATATAATTTTTAGCACAAAATGTTCAATTACATTGTACTTTTTTGTGGAATACTGTGCAAAAAATAAGTATATTAGAACTAACAATACTTATGCAATTTTTATTTAAATTTGGTTTTCCATAATAGCTTAATTGCATCAGTTTTA
>NW_018186902.1:0-312 GCF_001263595.1 Phalaenopsis equestris
AATATGATTAATATTCTAATAAATTGTATGGATTTTATATCATATCTGTATTACAATTTGAATTTGCAACATGATGGTATTTCGCTGTACAGACTTTTCTGAGTCTGACAGATTGGCGCGACCGGCCGAGTGGAGACTATGCCTTTAGAAATATGTGTTGGTTGGTTGAGGCGCTATGTCATATGGCGATTTTGCTCACCACGGGTCAGTCAGCCAATTGTGGTCGGGTGCTCTTGTGCGCACTTCAAGCGGTCTGGAGCTGCAGTCATGTCATGCTAGCCAAACCCTTTGTCATAGCATCTTAGGTGATAT
>NW_018186903.1:0-312 GCF_001263595.1 Phalaenopsis equestris
TGTGTTGTTGTTTAAGTGCAGATACACATACATTGATGAAGGTAAGAGTGCCATGATTTGCATATGGGCAGATAACTTGGCATTCTCTACTACCTCCAAGGCAGGATAAAGATAAGTGATGCTTTTGTTTTCTTGATGATTTTGATTACATTATGGTAAATGAGACTTGGGCATATTGATCTAAGTGCTACCTATTGAAGTTTAGCACAAGATATTTTATTTGTGGTCAAAAGACTGAACCTTTAGATTTTTGTGAACATTATGTTCTAGGCAAGCATTGCAAATATTCTAGGTAAACCTGGCAAATTGAAG
>NW_018186904.1:0-312 GCF_001263595.1 Phalaenopsis equestris
GAGGTTATTATAGCTCCTCGCGACGGTCTATGTGAAAACTACAACCTACGTGGCTCACAGATCACACAGCTCTCAATTCTGACCTATAAAAGTTATTGCAACTCCCTGCTAAGGCCTTAGTGGCCAACCAATACTTTGGAGATAACCATTTACGACTGAGATAACCAACTACTATCATGACATTCAACTATGACCTCCAAGATAAGCTGGTGCTACAACCACCATTAACAACATTCACGGCACTACTACCTCCATAACATTGACTACAACCTTCGCTACCCGTTAAAACTATTATTGCTAAAATACTTTTGT
>NW_018186905.1:0-312 GCF_001263595.1 Phalaenopsis equestris
AAAAATAGTGCCGACACTCTCTTACAACTTAGCTGAGGGCAAGAAGAATCCTTTTGGGTATTTATAATACACTTCTGGAAAAAATTGTTGGAAGTTCAAAACCTTAAACCTATAGTCGTGCATGCAGCGCTAGCACAAGGACTCAGGGATGACCTATTTTGCTATTACTTAGGCCTAAAACGACCCAAGATATTGGTCAAGCTATTAGAATTTACCACCAAATGTTATATCCCTCCAAGATATTGATCAAGCTATTAGAATTTACCACCAAATTTGATTTTATTATTTATAATAATAAATGGATTTTTTTTT
>NW_018186906.1:0-312 GCF_001263595.1 Phalaenopsis equestris
TTAATTATTTAAAACAAACTTAAATAAAATTATATTAAATCCCAAAACGTATTCCTTCTCCTCATCATTCTCCTCCTTTGCTTGAAATCGACAGGCAACCAGTGGATCGCGGAGTACAAAGATCTCTGAAACCCCCGTATACATCCCCCTTGCACTCCGATCCAACCTGAGTCAGCCTTGCGCACTTCTGCTCCTCTAAATCTCTTAGTGGTTGTCTGGCAACAGATTTATACCGGGATTTAAGCAAGATATAGGCTTTGATAGATCCTTCCAAGTTCGGAAACCTTAGATATCAAACCAAACAACAAGATC
>NW_018186907.1:0-312 GCF_001263595.1 Phalaenopsis equestris
TAAATCCAAGCATTCGTAAAATAGAAAGTAATTAGATGACATTCTAATTGAATTAAGTAGACCAAGTTATAACAAAACTAACATTACGATAAACTACACATTGTTAAACATGACAATGATAAATTGCATTGCATTTGTTTTTGCCGAAGATTTTGAGGTTTATGAGAAAAAGTTGATTTGATGTGTCCCAGAGTTGCATAAATGGCACAGTTTCTAATGTTACATGATGTTGACTCACCCATAGTATTCCGGTAACAACACAATCATGGTTGTCTTGCTCTTTGTTTGAAGTTGGGTGGTATAAGCTTTGTT
>NW_018186908.1:0-312 GCF_001263595.1 Phalaenopsis equestris
AATGGTGTTGTCCTTTGATAAAATTAAGCCGCCCAGTTTTATGCTACTTGAAGTTATTCTTATTTGTTATTTTGAATGGATCCAAAGAGATGAAATGCTTCCGTGCAACCGAAGTCTCGAGAGCTACTAAAGAAGTTGCATCTGCCCTAAGGGTTCTTGCTCCCATAATCGTCATCATGCTAATCCCGCTTAACCCACCAAAACTGTCAAAACATCCCTTCTTTAGATCCAAAACTCAGCCCACAAACTAAAAGAATAACTTCAAGTAGCATTAGAATGGGCGGCTTAATTTTATCAAAGGACAACACCATT
>NW_018186909.1:0-312 GCF_001263595.1 Phalaenopsis equestris
TTTTTCTTCACCCCTAATTTTCTCAACAGGTCTGTTTATACATCATACTCAAAAAAGTTATTTTTGTTCGACTTATTTGCTTAACGAATAAATCAAATACGAGCTATTTAAGGAACTGAACACGAGCTGTTTACAAATAATAAAATTTTTTTGACAGTCCTACGTTCTGCCATCTTATCTGCCATCCAATAACTTTTTAATCAATGCTTTCTTCATTAAAGATTTATTATAAGAAATAAAACTTTAGCTTCGATTAAATTTTTGTGAGAAATAAACATAAGAAATTCTGTAGCACATGATTCTAGCCACGGC
>NW_018186910.1:0-312 GCF_001263595.1 Phalaenopsis equestris
CCAGAAGAGGGTTTCCAAACCCAAACCAAAGGGGCTCATATCGCTGAAGCGGACACGCTACCAAATGATCTGGGAAAGTGACACAAATGCGAGTACTATATATATAAAAAGTGAGTTTGTGATCCACCCATATGTTATTCCAGGCAAGCCTTGAACCTGGAACCTCGGGAGTCTTACACAGTCGGCCCACCAAAGAGTTAGTCGGTTCGTGCATGCGCACCAGAGAGAGAGAGACGGAGAGAGAGAGAGAGATTATATGTATATTGCACACTTTTGAAAGAAAATACATTATTATTATTATTATTATTATTA
>NW_018186911.1:0-312 GCF_001263595.1 Phalaenopsis equestris
ATTTACATACATACCCCACAATTCTTATGTATTCACATATCCAACACCTAAACTTTCTTATTTACATAGATAAAACTCTAATCATTAATCTCATAAAAAATATCACTACTACTAACTTTTTAAAAGTACACCTTTTCATGCATAGGCTCATGAAGTCAGCATTATAAATGTAAACATCAAACTTTAGGTGTTAGACATAAAAATACAAAGAAATTGTGTGGTATGTATGTACAATTTCCTTAAAAAATATGTATTCTAGTTCCCCACCCTGTTGGGATCCATCTTTTCGGTCATTTTTTCGGCAAACAAAAC
>NW_018186912.1:0-312 GCF_001263595.1 Phalaenopsis equestris
TTTTTTTTTTCTTGAGATAGTTGATATTAGAACGTCGCATCCTCATAAAATGTAAAAGCTAAATTTTAAATCTTATAGAGTTATTTATCTTATGAAAAATTATTTCGTTAAATTTGGAATAAAATTTTTAGGCCTCATCCACTAATTACTTTAATTCACCTAATTTTCAATTTTGAATATTCCAACGATAAAAATATTCTAATATATTTTTTTTATTTAATTTTCTTAGAAAGTGTATCATTATTTGAATGAATGGTAGGAAAAAATATTACATCATGACTCTGCACGTAGAGCTACGTGCGGAGTCCAATG
>NW_018186913.1:0-312 GCF_001263595.1 Phalaenopsis equestris
CCCGAACAACCAGCGTCAGAGAATAGCTTCAACTCTTCCCTTTATGAATAACCCAACCAGTTAATGGTAAAAGCCTATCCGTCTTCTAAAGATAAAATTCGGAGTGTGAAACATGATTAAACATGCCACAGAACAATATAAAGCATTAAATGAGACGCATAATATAAGTATATGGTATTGAAGCATAATAATTCCATTGGGATATTTCCTACATAAAAATAAGAGAATTTTTGAAGTGCCAAAAAATAGAAGGAAAAATGGGTAATGAAGTTGCCAAGAACAAGACTAAATTAAGCTAGCATCCCCTCTTAA
>NW_018186914.1:0-312 GCF_001263595.1 Phalaenopsis equestris
GTTAAATCCACCTCCTTGTTGGATTTACTAAATCCAGATTTAACAAGAATCAAATGCAAAATTAAATCCAACATTTCATAAATCTAGGGAACTTGCATTTTCTTATATTTGGCTGGATTTAGTAAAGTAAACTAACAAATCCTGTTAATAGGGCGCTACCAAACACCCCCTTAGAGCAGTTTTATTGATACCAGAGGAGAAATGCCCAATCACAAAATTCAAATTTTATTAATAGGAAATGAGGGTTACAACACACACAAACTTGAAATAACATCACCAAAACACAAAGGACACAAACAAACACCTTGAGAG
>NW_018186915.1:0-312 GCF_001263595.1 Phalaenopsis equestris
ATTATGACACAAATTATTTGCGTCGGATTGATTATACATAGCGTGCTTTGACATTCGCGTCTGAAAATATCTAAAGATGAATATTAGCGTCAAATTGCCATCTCATTTACGTTGGAAAAAATCGTAGAATTACTAAATATTATTGTCGTTTTAGCATCGAAGTTTGCGTACAAAAGTTGATGCAAACCTCTAACATAAAAAAAATTTAGAATATCAATTGTATTTTCACAATCTGCATAAAAAAAACATTTCACATCACATACCACATTAATCATAATCATATCACATATCAAATCTCTAAACAATATCATT
>NW_018186916.1:0-312 GCF_001263595.1 Phalaenopsis equestris
GTCACGAACTTGAAATTCGAAGAAAACCAAAGTTGTCACCTTTTTTGGTCCGACCGTCATTGAACTTGTCTGGATGACCCCGGATGACGAAACAGACCACACAAACGCGTTCGAGACGTCAAATTTAGCTAAAAAGGAAACCTATATTACTATGGTTTCGCACACTCGCAAACATCATGAAAATTGATGCACATGAATATTTAATTAAGGGGTGCGGGTTTAGGCTCAGCCCGGGCTCGATTCAGACTGAACACGGCCCAATTGTACCAGGTCGGGTCGGTAACCCGCTTCTTAATTTCAAAATTCGAATTT
>NW_018186917.1:0-312 GCF_001263595.1 Phalaenopsis equestris
GGGAGGTTATTTTACAATTATGAATAAAGATAATGCAAACTAATTTCATAACTATGTAAAATTCATCTTATTATTATTAATATGATTTTTAAAATTATTTTGTTGTTTTATCCAAATATATTTTATTTAGAAACTTATTCACAAATCAATCTCCTTCTTTCATTTATTTTTGAAGTTCTAATTCAAATATCAAAATTGATGGAAACATTTCAACCCATATCTTTCATTTTTATTAAATTCTTAATAATTTGATTGAAATATGTGTAAATACATTAGTTCAATTATTTTAAAAAATTATCTTGTTGGTTAATT
>NW_018186918.1:0-312 GCF_001263595.1 Phalaenopsis equestris
CTCCGCTGGGGACTCATTTCTCTCTCCATTATGATCAGAAAATTTTATTTTCATACATCGATAATTTATCCATGTCCCTCATAGTCCATATTACTCTTCTGCCTTTGACATAATTCACCCATTTCTTTCTTGGTCAAGTACAGTCAACTCTTTTGAATTCCATGTCCATTTGTTTAACCATTATTAAACAGAGAGGTTTAGGAGTCCTTTAGGACTTTTTTTTTGTGTGGTCAGATCCCAAATAGATGTGTTGTTGAACTAGTTTCACCTGGGTGATGTGCATTGTGAAGTTGATCCTGCACTGGGTCCTAA
>NW_018186919.1:0-312 GCF_001263595.1 Phalaenopsis equestris
ACACGAACTCATTGACGAACCAAACACGACCTGTTCTCGAACAATGAGTTTTTTTGACAGCCCTAAGCTCTGGTACTCTATAAACAATTCAAAGTATACTCTTAAGTGCATATACTTATGAATCACTTCTTTATGAGGATATACTTTCTTGCTTTTTGTTTTGATATTTATCTCATAATTTTTCTTGTTGGAGCTTAGTCATTATATTTTTATAATATTATCATAAATCAACTTATTTCTTATGTGAAAAATATATATAACAAAAAAATAAATATAAAAATATTTAAGACAAAATCATTTTAAAAATTTACC
>NW_018186920.1:0-312 GCF_001263595.1 Phalaenopsis equestris
AAATCTATATCTATAAAAATATAAATATTTTTTTCTCATTTGAAATAGCTGAAACACAACATATTATTCAAATAGTCTCACTGAGATTCCAACATCAGCTTTCTGACAACAGCTATGAACTTGCTTTCTGGTGCTGCTTACCAGAGAAGCAACTTCATAGCCGCTTCTTCAAAAAGCACTAGCCGCCCCGAACACAACCTAAATTTATGGGATGCTTTCTGCGATTGCCAATAAACCTTCCCCATTATTTTAAAAATCATTATGAATAAGATTGCATATACAATGATTTTCAACAAACTAAATCAACTATAA
>NW_018186921.1:0-312 GCF_001263595.1 Phalaenopsis equestris
TATTTCTGATGTTTTAGCTTCTCTGATCGTATATCATTCTTCGGAGGGGATTTAATAAGAAAAATGGGCTTTAAGAACTTGTAGGATTTATGAGTGTTTTTATTACGATTTGGTAGTATTTTAACATAAATCATGTATGAATCATGCTTAAAATTGGCTAACAAACATCCTCTAAAAGTAAAGTTTTAGGTGTTGAATACTTATGGAATTGGGAGATTGGGCAAAAAGTGAATGTGACCCCGAGTTCATTTCATAATAAAAAATTAATTTGTGCTCTTTCTGAATAATAAAATATGAACATGATGTTTTTTT
>NW_018186922.1:0-312 GCF_001263595.1 Phalaenopsis equestris
AACTGCACATTTTATTCTGCTTCAAAATGATATTTGAGATCCTTCTAAACTTCTAATACACACTGAAAAAAAAAAAATGCTTATCTTTAGTGATGATCACAAAAAATTAAGTTAGATGAATTTGTTGAAAAAAATTAAATTGGAAATAACTTCCAAATAATTTTACATCATGGTAGAAACAAATTTTCAAAAAACTATTCAAATATTATGGAGAAATAATGACTGAGTTTATTTTAAAAATATTTTGAGTTAATGTTTTTCGAAAAATAAATAGTATATCAAAGCTCTTGTGTCGACACCCCACAACAAAAT
>NW_018186923.1:0-312 GCF_001263595.1 Phalaenopsis equestris
ATTTACTCACCATAATATTAGGGACTCTCCAAATAAGAGGAACCTCTCACTCTTAGCTTTTTTCTCTCATCAAAACCTTTTCATATTTATAATGTAGTATGCGAGCTTATAAATAAAGTCTTAGCCAATTAAATGAGTGGTTTCTGCCTTGTTGGGTGGTTAGTGATCATTGGGAAGAACAATTTATTCCCAATGGATCATCAATTTCATCTTTTTCGAAGAAAATTGGCCTCAAATATGATGTTTGACGAAACACCTTCCCCATTATTGTCAATCAATGCCCATTGGAGTGCTTATCCAAGAAATGGTGAA
>NW_018186924.1:0-312 GCF_001263595.1 Phalaenopsis equestris
AACTTGGATGACCGGAGGGATTGCTACAAGTGTGTAGAAGACAAGCCACTATATGTTTTACATGTTCATGTTTTTTGCAATGAAATCTCGCATTATTTTTCTCCTTATGGTTTTCTTGATAACACGTGACTAAATTCATTATTTGTGTCTCTATGATGTAGAAGTAGTATGCTTAATAAAAATTTTAACAAAATATTTTTTGTTAGATATTTCTCATGCATTCATAGCCGATATTATTGGTCAGCTTATGAACTTATTTTACTCCTAGTTTGACCAACTAGGATGTTAAAATATTTTGTGAAGCTATGACCA
>NW_018186925.1:0-312 GCF_001263595.1 Phalaenopsis equestris
TTCCCTCATATAGTGCAAAATTGTTAATACTTAGTACCTTAAGAAAGATTGAAAAAAATCGAAGTGGTGAAGCCAAAAAAATAAAATAAAATAAAATAAAATCTCATTCTAGTAGTCTATAACAAGATAAAGATTAAAAAATAGAGTTGATAAACTCTAAAAAAAAAGAAACAAGGAAATTGAAAAGGAATGAAAGAAGAAAAAAAGAGTAACTGAAACCTAAAGCTGAAAATAAAATTAACACTGCTTAAGAACATCAAAAGCTAAAGAGAAATAATAAGGGGGGAAATGCTGTAGTTGCCTTGAAATAAA
>NW_018186926.1:0-312 GCF_001263595.1 Phalaenopsis equestris
CGAACACGAGTTGTTCGCGAACAACGAGTCGTTTTCACAGCCCTAGCGTCGCATGTCTGTTTTTATAGCTTTTCGAAAAACGAGTTTTCAATATTTTCAAATATTCATAATTTTAAAAAGAGCTTTCAATATTTTTTTCAAAGACTAACATCAATTTTATTAGCTAGATTAATGCACAGTAAAACATTTACATAAGAAAAAAAAATAAAAGGCATTTTGGGGCATAGAGCTTTCAGAGGTGAGAAAGCTTAACGCCATTAGGGTAATGTGGCACTCGATATGTAGATGGTGTGATGGTCGGCAGCAACGAGC
>NW_018186927.1:0-312 GCF_001263595.1 Phalaenopsis equestris
CTAATCATTCAATTCACATCAAATAAATATTATTTGGTCAATTTTGGGTATCCGTTACAGCGATGGTATTTCAAGCACTATTTTGATATGAGATACAACATACCTGATTTTGAGCGAGGCATCGATAATGCGAGGACAAGAAAGAAATATTCAACAAAAGACATTCATCCTTACACGAAATTATTGAGAGGACTTTTGGTATTTAGAACAAGAAACTGGCAATACTTCGAGATATGACATCTTACACATTTTCCAAACAGAAACAGATTATGATTACCACGATGACTCTCCACAATTATTTTCAACGGCATC
>NW_018186928.1:0-312 GCF_001263595.1 Phalaenopsis equestris
TTCTTATTCATACACGTATTTATCACCTAAATCTCGCTTTTTACATTCATACCCTCCTAATCTTTCATATCACATCAAAAATATCACTTTTCAACTTTTAAAGATAGAAAGGTAAATACATAAAAATGAGTGGCATGCATGTAAATCTTTCTAGCTTTAAGAATCTTTATCAAATAAATTACATGCAAGTGCCACTTGCACATTAACCATTTCTTATGCACTATTTGTCTCACTTCTCGAACTGTTATAATGTCGGTCTTTATAGTCATAATATATGGCCATTTATACTAAGAAAATTAATATATATATATA
>NW_018186929.1:0-312 GCF_001263595.1 Phalaenopsis equestris
CCTATTAACAAAGATAAGAAACGGTAGAAAAACACGGACAAGTTGAAAAGATGACCAACTTCTCGTTCAGATTTATAGAATTTTGATTGTTTACATAAAGTTAATCAGTTTTCAGATATTTACATTTTGGCCTTCTTAGCAAAGAAAATAATAAACATAGTTATTGACTATTATGTAAAACTACTGTTCAAAGATCTATTTGGCTTTCTCATCGTTGAATTGGATTAGTATGTTATTGACAATTAAGTCATAAATAATAAAAAAGTTCTTAAAAATATGGAAATTTACATACATACCACACAACTCTTATGT
>NW_018186930.1:0-312 GCF_001263595.1 Phalaenopsis equestris
TCTTATGGCTGAATTAGTTGGTCCCCGACTTTATAACTGCTGCAATTGTGGAAATCATGTCTGCTTTCATGATGATGTCATTTCCAAAGATTTTCAGGTGAATTTATTGAAATTTGTTTTGAATTCTGTTGCTGATTATGGTTTTGTGGTCCATTGGGTGTTTTAGTTTGTGAGATTATTAGAAATTGGAGAGGGTTTTCTCTGTCTGAAGCGAAATGAAGTGGCTTTTTCTTGGCTTCAATTAGGGTTTAATTGGAGTTTGATTCAGTAACTATTGTTAATCCAAATTTAATACTTTCTGAGAGAATTAGA
>NW_018186931.1:0-312 GCF_001263595.1 Phalaenopsis equestris
AAAAATGTATTTGCACGAATCTTGAGGCAATCCGATGGATTGAGAAAGGATGACATGGTAAAGTTGAATCTATCGAAAAGTGACACGACGACCCAGAAAAATTGATCGGCTTATACAAACCACTGACCTTCCGAACCAACTCAGTCAACAGGTGCATCTCCCCAACGTAGGAAAATTGGCTGACCGAATGAACAAGTCTTCTATTTCTTGTAGTTGGCGTTCCCTCGAGCCTGGAGATTTAAGTCTACTGGCTACCTCCTCTTGGGTCTCCTCTAGGGAAACCAGACAACTGCTCCCAACCTCGGCTTAGTT
>NW_018186932.1:0-312 GCF_001263595.1 Phalaenopsis equestris
GTAAATGCTCCAACAATTAAATGAAAAAGGAAGTTCTGCCTATTAGTCATTAAACTTACTCCAGAATCTGCGCGCATCCATCCAGGAATATTTTTGGACAAAACATTAATGTAATGTTCCATAGCTACCTCTGGTATCATGCTTCCCAGTCTTTGCCAAGCTTGCCTTGCACATATCAGTCAGTGAGCTCATGACTTGCAAATGAAGTATGTAGAAAAAAATAATCTACAAGCAAATAAACTACAAATTAAGGGGTTATTTGGTTAGATGTCAGCGTTAATAATATTAATGACAAACAGCCACCTCATTGTC
>NW_018186933.1:0-312 GCF_001263595.1 Phalaenopsis equestris
TTTTTTTGTTTTTATTTTTATTTTTTAAATTAACAAATTGGTCTAAAATGAATAAACTGTTTTTTTTTTCTTATAAATTTAAAATTAGGTTTATCTACATCAATTGCTCATTTGATTGTATGATAGCTGATATGGTGTTGCATTAGTTAATTTTATAGAAAAATAAATTATATTTAAGTAAAAAATTTTGAAATAATATTTTTAATTGATAGATTTATGTTTTTAGGCAAAAATCTTATTTTTATTTTTATTACTATTTAATAACAAAGTTTATATCTACATGAAGTACCGGGTTTTAAATTGATAGTTTTT
>NW_018186934.1:0-312 GCF_001263595.1 Phalaenopsis equestris
CAGATTATTCAATAAGCTACAACTGCCCCAAACAGCAAATCAACAGAACAAGTTGAGTGGGCTCAACACTGAGATAATATATACTTCAAGTCAAATAATCTGAAGCTTTTTATATAGCACACAATTCTTATGCATTTATATATGTCATACTTAAACTTTCATATTTCCATACATAGCATTCAAAATTTTTATAAACATAACATTCAAAAACAGTACTATTAATACTTTTTAAAGGTGAAATAAGCTCCAAAGTGCTATGTAAATAAAAAAAAATTGATGCATATAAGATATGTTTTTTTTTTTTTTTTTTTT
>NW_018186935.1:0-312 GCF_001263595.1 Phalaenopsis equestris
TCAAGATGCCCTTGACTAATATTTTTTCCCATAATATAATTTTGAAGGATAATTAGAGTCGTACCCCACACATCCATACTACTTCACGTAAGATTTCACCATAGCGGACCCATGCATGCTCTGAGAAAAAAGATCCACGCCATCGTCGACGTAATATTTTATTGCATGTTCTTCCTTTCTTCTTGCTGCTGATTCACGCCCAACTCGTGTCATTTCCTCCACCATCCGCCCAACATCCACGTACGATGACCCATCCACCTCCATAGCAGCCTTCGCCGACGCCGCCAACTCCCTCGCCCGCCTTCGAAACCC
>NW_018186936.1:0-312 GCF_001263595.1 Phalaenopsis equestris
TCATATGTGCAAATTACTTGGCGGAGGATCTAGAGGTATGTTATTATATAAATTTTAATTTTAGATTTTCTACTGTTTCATAGTTTTAATTTGAGAAAATTGTGGCTATGAGCTGCCTTTTTAGTTAGGATTTGGTGAAGAGTCTGATGCAGTATAGGTGCTTAAAACGGATTCTTTTTGTAAATATTGGAAATTTGGTTTGCATAGAGCAATGTGGTTCATGGACATTGTCTAGTTAATACTTAATACTGACATTAGTCATACATCATATTTCTTCTGTCCTTGCATTCTGCAATTGGCCCTTAAGAATTT
>NW_018186937.1:0-312 GCF_001263595.1 Phalaenopsis equestris
TTTGTCACATTTTTTCCCTTTTGACAACTACTAACATTATATTTCTCAAACCTAAACTTCAATATTATGTCATGTAGCACTCTGTTAACATTAAACCCCGCTGGAAAACCCGCCTCTGCACCTTCAAATGAATGCTTGCGAAGGACTCTAAATTTCGAGAGACATGAAAATACAAGATTGATATGATGGGGAAGGGAATGCGACCCAATGCCTGGACCTACATGGTCATCTTTGAGAGATACAAGTTGATGTGTACTTGAAAATTTGAAGGGATAGCTTAATAGATTATCGTCTTAGCGTTGCACAAGAATT
>NW_018186938.1:0-312 GCF_001263595.1 Phalaenopsis equestris
TTTGTATCTAATCTTGATAGTGAGAAGATACCCAAGTCTATACATGAAGCTCTTCAAAGACAGAATGGAAAAATGCGGTTGAAGAAGAAATCCAAGCACTTAAGCTAAAAGACACATGGACCCTTACAAAGCTTCCTCTAGATGCAAATGAGTATTCAATGCCAAGCACAAATTAGATGGGAGCTGAGCATTGAGAGGTTCCAGGCTAGGTTGGTGGTCAAAGGTTTCATTCAGCCTTATGAGAAAGACTGTCAAGAGAGCTTTGCTCCAATTGACAAGTTAAAAACTGAAAGGCCCAAATTAAACACTGTA
>NW_018186939.1:0-312 GCF_001263595.1 Phalaenopsis equestris
TTTTAGAACCACTTTGTAATATTGTAAAAACTCTTTAAGCGATCTTTAAAATTTCGACCTTTCAAACCCATTTCTTCTAAAAATTACCTAAAGTTTCAAAATATTTAGTTTTTCTTGAAGAAAAATAAGAACATTACCATTTTAAGCTTACTTTTTAAAATTTTTTCTTAAAGCTTCAAAATATTATTTCTAAATAAATTTGTGATAATAAAACATATGAGCATGTGAGTGTAAAATCCACGCAAAACTACACGTTTACATAAACATATAGATACATATATACATACATAGATACATACATACATACATATA
>NW_018186940.1:0-312 GCF_001263595.1 Phalaenopsis equestris
ATTTTTGCCTTGGGCGCCGACGGTGGGTTTTTCCCAAGATTCCAGGTAATTAAATACTAAAGGCTTGACGACGGCGCCATCAACGCCACCGACTGCTAGACCGACGGGATGGCGGTTTCTGGAGTTTGAATAAGCGGTTTTTGGAGGTTTTGGGCGGGAGTTACACTATTTAAACTCCCAAACTCGATTCCTAAGTTTATATTTCCCCAACAAATGTAGTAAAACTCCACCACATTCATTCATATGGCATCCAATTCTCTTGAAAATCATAGAATGTAAGTGTTCAACCGGAGAAAGTTCATTAGTGCGGAA
>NW_018186941.1:0-312 GCF_001263595.1 Phalaenopsis equestris
CGACCTCGAAAGATATGAATCAGAATTTAGGTACTGAATTCGAAATGAGAATTAAAATTTATGTATCAATCCCAAAAAGGAGAGTCAAAATTTGGGTACCAACCTCGAAAGATAGGAATTAAAATTTAGGTACTGATTCTAAAATGGGAATTAAAATTTAGGTATCAATCCAAAAAAGGAAAGTCAGAATTTAGGTACCGATCTCGAAAGATAATTATCAGAATTTAGGTATTAATTTCGAAATCGGAATTGAAATTTAGGCATCAATGCCAAAAATGAGAGTTGGAATTTAGGTACCGACCTCGAAAGATA
>NW_018186942.1:0-312 GCF_001263595.1 Phalaenopsis equestris
TGTTTCATGCATATGCTTATATCACCAAGGTGTTATAAATGTAAACATCATACTTTGGCTGTTACATACGTAAATACATAAGGATTGTGTTGTATGTATGTAAATTTCCCTATCACGAAAGTTGTTAAACTTGGCTATTAGGCTACTTTCGATATCTCATTATATCCGTTGATTTTAGGAGATTTTGCACTTAATAGTTTTGTCCTCATAAGAATGACTAGTGTTTTATGTTCCTCCCCTTCACTTTTTCACCTTAATGTTCTCTTAGCAAGCAAATGGCTCAAGCATTGCCATATATGTATGTATGTATAT
>NW_018186943.1:0-312 GCF_001263595.1 Phalaenopsis equestris
TGAAATATTTTGCATTTGGTTCACTTCCAATCAAAAAACCAAACTTTCGAAATATCTAAATTCAATTTACCATACACTCAAATATCCTCTGAAAAAATGGCCACCGAACAAAAAAATCAACTGCGTCGGGGATAAATATTTCTACTAAAATAGGTTTTAGGTGACATCAAACTAGTCATTATGTTAATGTGTCCCAATAAGAACCTGCATATAAATAGAAAAGAAAAAAATAATAAGATCAATAATTTTGATGATAATCATGAGTTCGATAAGGTAGAAAATTATTGAAAAAATGCCTTGATTAATTATTCT
>NW_018186944.1:0-312 GCF_001263595.1 Phalaenopsis equestris
TCACAATGTTATATAGAAAACCATTCAAATAGACTTGATTTTTCATTGGGTAGTATCCTTCATTCCTCAATTTTAAGGGCATAAGAAATGGCTCTAGAGGTGTTTACTCTAAGGAAAACCAAATATAAGATTTTATGTTGATGTGATAAAGACTACCAAGAAATAATCTTCAAAGGAAGAATTGACAACTGTTCTGGCCAAGAGAGGGTTGATCGAAAAGTAAGACCCAATTAATTATCTCTAATATTGTCTACAGAAATACATTAGGGCTGGAGAAGTCACTTTGGAATAAATCTTCCACCATAAATGTCT
>NW_018186945.1:0-312 GCF_001263595.1 Phalaenopsis equestris
AAACCCAACATTTAATTACATACAATATCGTAAGCTTTAGGGTCCGTTTGGGGCGGCAGTGCGGTGACAGTGCGGCACAGTACCACAATTTTGTTTGTTTGAGTAAACTGATTTTGACAGTTTTTTCAAAAAACTGCCATTGAAACTTAAGTTTTCCGCCCCGATCCTTACTAGCTGCGGTCTATTATTATTATTTTTTAATTGTAATAGGCACAGTAGCTTTTTGAGCATCAGATTATTTTCAACAGTTTTACAACTGTTTTTTAATAAGCTGTAGATACCCCAAACATACCCTAAATCCAATTTTAAAAA
>NW_018186946.1:0-312 GCF_001263595.1 Phalaenopsis equestris
TTTCCTTGATGCTCTCTATTGACAACTTTAGTGTGGGTGAGATTCATAGCCATCATAGCCGTCGAGCTAACAGATATGGTTGGTAAGATAGCTGTCTGTGGTACCTTTAGAAGGCTTTTATTCTAAATGCTTGACCGGTATGCTCGGTTCAGCCACTTCAGCAGGCGGGTAAAATTCCTTCTGGACTGTGCCCAAATCAAGAAGGAAATATTTCGTTCGAACGACACACATCTAGACGACGGTATGGATCAAATCACACCATATGCGCAGTGGCTTGATGCAATCCACGCCATCATGTGGATAAATGAATGT
>NW_018186947.1:0-312 GCF_001263595.1 Phalaenopsis equestris
CCTTAAATAACATCTAGGAAATCTAGATCAGCGTATCTTGATATCAGAACTAAATTCTAATCTAAATTTTAACCCAAAGCCTAGACTCATCATAGATCAAAATTTTACATCTTAAACAGCCACACCTCCACCAAATCAAATCCTAAACATAAAATCGAGCGCCCCTGATGCAGGTGAGTATGCGCGAGTCTTCTCGTGCGGAAGTAGGCGATCCGCCTGTTTGCCTGGACCAAACTGGTCCGAGTTTCTTCCCTTCCAATGAGTCGGTCGATCCTCTTGGGCCACTCCTAGTTATCCTCTTATTATATATTT
>NW_018186948.1:0-312 GCF_001263595.1 Phalaenopsis equestris
AATGCTCACACTCAATTAATACATTAATAAAAAAATTTACCTCACAAATATGATAAATAAATTCTTAGGCATTCATCTTCACGATATGTCCATTTGATAATTCATGTAACACTTCTAAATTTAACTCCACATGTTAAATAATCCATAAATTCATAACGATAATCTTGATATTTGCTTTGGATAAATGAATAAGTAAATTGTACTCAACAATTTATTAGACTACATCGTATGTGATTTGTTATCTTTAAATCAAATAGTAAGGTACTTATACTTAATAAAGCACTTCTATGTTTCTTTAAAGTAGTATTGGTC
>NW_018186949.1:0-312 GCF_001263595.1 Phalaenopsis equestris
TCCTTGCACTACAATTTCTATCTCATCACACTGAATGGAAGAGAGGAGAGAAGCAATGCCAATAGTAGAACTGCAATGTCAAACTGTATGAGCTTACCTTAGTGCTGAAAAAGAGATAGCTGACAGAAAGAAAGCAATTGGATCACTGGGGACTCAAAATGAAACTGGATCAATAGTTGCCAAGAGAACAAACAACCGCCTGCAAAGGAACTGGAGGAGATTACCTGGGGGCAAGGCTTGCTACTCTTCTCTTTTTTTGGGCAAGAAACGGGAAATTCAACTACTACCACGAAGGCTGACTTGATAGAATCT
>NW_018186950.1:0-312 GCF_001263595.1 Phalaenopsis equestris
TAAAGATTTATGGCCAAGTGAAGGGCGGTATCTAATTACGTGATTAGGTTGTCGGCATCAGAAGAATGCATTTGAGTCCATCAAGCATTACATTAATGTTATTTTCCACGTTTTGCATAAGTGACTACATTACTCCAAAATGTGCCACTACCGAATCTATAAGAATTGAACTTGCGTTTCTTCCCATTGGATCCCTCTGATTGATCCATATGCTCTCCGTCATCAATACTCTTTTTTTGTATCTCCTACCGAATCTATAAGAAGGGGGACGAACAAAGTTGCGTGAAGGAGGCGAGTGTGAGAGAAGTTTAG
>NW_018186951.1:0-312 GCF_001263595.1 Phalaenopsis equestris
CCCATAATCAACGAATTGTGTTCCATTGTTCGTAATGAGTCTTTAGGGCAAGACACATCAACAAATTATATCCATCCAAATAAATTTTCAGACCACTTCAGTGATTATCCGGTGAGAAATTTTACTTCTGTCCATTTTGAAAAATAATCCACGACGATCGAAAAGAAATTTCGTTACCCTTTCGAAGGCGTAAACGACCCAAGGATATCGAGTCCCTAAACAACGAAGAGTTAGGGATTTTCAATCGGTTGTAGTTTTTACGCAGGATGATGCTGTATTGGAGCATATTTTTGACTTACTCGCATCTTCGAG
>NW_018186952.1:0-312 GCF_001263595.1 Phalaenopsis equestris
TTTTTCCTTTTATTTTTTTCTCTTAAGCACATTAAAAAATTATTTAATTATAGTGGAAATTAGTATATCTGGTTAAGCTCATTTTTATGAATTTTGAACGTCTAATCTTCCTTAATTAATAATTCTAATTTACTTAATAATATGAATTCCAGAATATTATAATCCATTTAAAATAAAGATTCAAGTAGTTGTTCAGGCTGAAGATTTAAATTATTCTTTATCTTTAGTTAACAATTTATATTTTCAAGTGAAACTTTTAATTGTTCTGGGACTTTTAGTGTTTAGGTAGAAGTAACTAAAGAGAAGGACATA
>NW_018186953.1:0-312 GCF_001263595.1 Phalaenopsis equestris
AAGTTAAGGTTTTTTAAGTTTTATGATACCTCAACAAAGTTATTTTTCTTTTGAGGACAACACCGATATCAATGACTTTGATATGTTTGAAGTGAATATAAAATAAAAGTTTTATTTCTGTAGAGGAGGCCATAAAAATGGTATGAAATCAATGAAAACAAATTATATTTTAGACATTGTTTAATTATTCAAAGCATCAAAACTAATCAATTTTAAATAGATTTCAAAACCAATAAATCCAAAATATAACGATAAAAATGTAAGACTCGTCTAGTTAATAAAAGTTTTGCTAATAAATAAATAAACAATTTC
>NW_018186954.1:0-312 GCF_001263595.1 Phalaenopsis equestris
ATCAATACCATCACAATAACACTTGAATAATACAGAATGATACGAGAGAAATATTCCCGTCTCATCGGGCCGAATCACAAGAAAAAGTATCTACGAATATGAAAAGAAGGTGAGCCAAATACTTATTTTTATAACTTTGGATTTTTTTTTTAAATTATATTTATTTAAAAATAATGCCCACGGAATGTCAAAAATCAATGTACACTTCACCGGGAAAACCATCTATTAAATAATTGTAATTATAAAATTCTCACAATAAATAATCATCAAATAACTCACCATATGTGTGTGTGTGTGTGTGTGTGTGTGTGT
>NW_018186955.1:0-312 GCF_001263595.1 Phalaenopsis equestris
TTAGAAATAGAGTTGTGTTCCTAGAAGCACCGACACAGTAATTATTTAACCCAAAGTTAATAAAAAAATTCCTAAAAGGAAAGATAATTTCCAAATAATAAAATTCAGGCATATAATAAGAAAAATTTTATTTTCCCTTCCTTTTCGTGAATAATAAATTTGACTTGAAAATAAAGAAAATTCACTAATAATTAAAGTTTTATTGCTCTTGTTCTTCTAGGTTGGGCACCCTGATTTCTTCCTTGTTCTAGCAGGAATATGAAAAATGGGAGGTCGATCCTTACCTTTAAAGATGACTTTAGTCTTGCATTG
>NW_018186956.1:0-312 GCF_001263595.1 Phalaenopsis equestris
TTGATTTTTTAGACTGTCTAAAGTATTATTAATTTATAAGTTTTTAATTTAATATGTTTTTCCATTTAAATACAATTTTTCCAAGTTTTACATTTATTTTTACTTTGTTATTCTAAACTATAATTCTACAACTTTAGTATTTTAAAATTATTTGATAGAACATTTAAATTTTATCCTAATATTTTATTATAATTTTGCAATTAATAATAATGATCTTTATTATTCCTTATTTCTTTTAATCAAATTACCTTAAATTTCTGCTTACAACTTAACGTGCTCAAACTCACTGTTTGATCTCGTCAAATCGCAACA
>NW_018186957.1:0-312 GCF_001263595.1 Phalaenopsis equestris
TAAGTCGCTGTCAACTATCTCTACCTCTAAAATCCACCTGTAACATGGAAAGAAAAATTAATTAGTGTACATAAATTTAAATAAAAGAATGACCACAATATGAAGTGCAATTTACAAACTATTGAAACTAAAAAACACAAAACTATGTAATAAATAAAAGGAAAAAATATAAACTACAATCTATAAACTACTCAAACTAAAAATGCAAAACCATGCAGTAAACAAAAGGCAAAAATGTAAACTCAAACTACAAACTGCTAAAATTGAAAACACGGAATGTTAGGTATGGCTCATAATACCAGAATTTGGAGT
>NW_018186958.1:0-312 GCF_001263595.1 Phalaenopsis equestris
GGCGGGATCAGGATCGGGCTCCAGCACAACAATAATGTCTTTAATATTATAAATTAATAATATTCTTAATATTAAAAATTGGACTACTTGACACATCAGATATAAGATCAAGATACTATGTTAGATAGTGTGTATAGATCAAATTTTCCAAATAAATTGAGATGAGCTATAAATTCTAGTTTGTAATTGGCTATATATTGAGATCGGATATCTCTTTGTTTGAAAATGAATCAACACATAATCTCCATTTATTATTTTGGAAAAAATGTATAATTTTTTCCCGCATATTTGGCATTGCTTTTGATTATTTGT
>NW_018186959.1:0-312 GCF_001263595.1 Phalaenopsis equestris
TTCTGCGGGGCATACCATCAGATAAGTCCTTGGTTTTGTGAAGAAGAAATGTACCAGAGAGGATTGTTACAAATCCACACATCTCTGTTAAAATCTGGGTTGGATTTTGCCTATCCCAGTCCTGAAAATAAGGTAGAAGGTCAGGGTAATGAGAAAAATGACAGTTCAAAGTCACCTTATACCACCCAAATCTTTCCTATCACATTAAAAACAACACGATTTTAACTTTTAAAAGGTTAAATATGCCTTTTCATGCATAGGCAAGGTGGTAGGTAAGTAAAAATTGATGTTTAGGTGTTAGATCTGTAAAAA
>NW_018186960.1:0-312 GCF_001263595.1 Phalaenopsis equestris
ATAGTGGTATTTTTTATGTGATATGAAACATTTGGCCGGTAGAAATGTAATAAAGTAAAGTTTAGGTTAGGATGTGTAAATAGATCAGAATTCGGTGTTAGGTATGTAAATCGCCTTAAAACAATAATCAAATTCATTACTTATAACAAAATTGCATGCTCATCTCATAATCATAATTATTGCATTAAAATTAAATTTTAAAAGGTAAATTAATTCAATTAATTTTTTGTTTCCTCAGACTCAAATTATTGGTCCTGATTTATGAAATAAAAAATAATCTCGTGCTAACATAAAAATATTTGATTGCGGTAA
>NW_018186961.1:0-312 GCF_001263595.1 Phalaenopsis equestris
AGTCTAACAATCTCACATATGTATAACTGTGTCAAATTTTGAACTGAATATGTTTGTCTCATATAAAGAAAATGTGCAGGCTTAGTCAATTAGTCAACCAACACCCACATTGCATCATGACCTTGCCTAGACTTTGGAAATCCTTAGTGGCATCTTCCCACTTCCACTCAAGAATAGGCAAAGGTTGCAGCAAACCACTAGGTTTTTTATGCATTGCTTTCACCATCTAACATGTCTGTCGGCACTAAGAAGTTGAGGAGTTGTTAAGTTGTCGGTACTAGGATAGATATCCTAACACCAATTTTAATTTAA
>NW_018186962.1:0-312 GCF_001263595.1 Phalaenopsis equestris
AAGACCCAATTCATAAAAAGTATTGTCTAACATTTGCCATATCCAAATTAAAATACAGTTTTTCAGCCCCTTTTTTTGTACAATAAAGCTTAACCGTGACACATAAAAAAAACCTCTTTCCTTTTTCTTTTTTTTTTTTATAAATGAAAGTATATCCATCAACTAATTAAAATAATTTCGAGACATATATATTTTTTTCATAACTTCCCAATTCCAGATGCACTATAAAATGTATTCAGGGGAAAATTCCAAGTGAAGAAAATTAGAAAGATTACTAATATCACCAGGCAAGAAATCATTAGAGAAGAAATT
>NW_018186963.1:0-312 GCF_001263595.1 Phalaenopsis equestris
GTGATATATGTAAATTCATAACAATAGTAGGGAATGTATGTAAATTTCCCAATGAAAGTTATGGCATGATGATTACCTGTTTGATGAGCTAATAAACTCTTTCAGCCGTGGATACAGGCCGGAGGAAGACGACAATGACTGTAATATTATCTTTGCTGCCACGTGCAGCAGCGTCAGTCACCAATCTCTTGGAACACAGTGTTGGCTCCTTCACAGTATCTCTAATAATGGATATCACTTCTTTATTGCTCATAACATCCCACAGTCCATCACTAGCCATCACCTTAAATGAAATTTGATTAAGTTCAATTT
>NW_018186964.1:0-312 GCF_001263595.1 Phalaenopsis equestris
CTTTAGTTTTGTTGTATCTTTTATAAATTCTTTTTCTTATGTAACTTTTTTCTATCATAAAGTTTAAATATGAAAGTATTAGTTTATCATAGTGAGCTGTCAAGAAATCAGTGAAAAATCATATCCCTAAAATTACAGAAATAAAAAAGAATAAAAAATTTAATATGTATGTTAGTTAATTTTCATTAAATTTGTATCAAAATGTTTAATTTTTTTAGGTATGGTTTTATCAAAGATTCAAATCATTCAAATGATCATATCATATATTATTTATATATTTTTTATGAAACATATGTCATAAGTGCATCATCT
>NW_018186965.1:0-312 GCF_001263595.1 Phalaenopsis equestris
CTTTAGTTTTGTTGTATCTTTTATAAATTCTTTTTTTTATGTAACTTTTTTCTATTATAAAGTTTAAATATGAAATTATTACTTTATCATAGTGAGCTGTCAAGAAATCAGTGAAAACTCATATCCCTAAAATTATAGAAATATAAAAGAATAAAAAATTTAATATGTATGTTAGTTAAAGTTCATTAAATTTGTATCAAAATGTTTAATTATTTAGGTATGGGTTTATCAAAGATTCAAATCATTCAAATGATCATATAATATATTATCTATATATTTTTTTATGAAACATATGTCATAAGTGCATCATCT
>NW_018186966.1:0-312 GCF_001263595.1 Phalaenopsis equestris
AAAAATGATAATCACAATCCGATCCGTTTTGATCTCCCCCAAATCCGCATCTCCGCCGGTCTTCTTGATTCGGAGCCCGCGCGCCGGCTCCGATAACCGAACAGAAGAACATTACATAACGTTATCCATCACCATTCGTTCACGATCGAACGGCTCAAAATTTTTCTCGCATTGGCTTTGAAGCGGTCCCCACCCATTCCTCATCAGACAAAAAGATCCTCCGCCGTTCCTTTTCGGCGAGCGAAACCAGCGGCCGTGATCGCATCATCACTATTCGGCGCTAGGGTTTCGGCCGTTCCCATCACCGCCGTC
>NW_018186967.1:0-312 GCF_001263595.1 Phalaenopsis equestris
TTTTTTTGGAAAATATAGACTCAAACTCATAATTTTGAGGTAAAAATGGAGGTGAGGTCATTTGTTTGTTTCGGGAGATTTTCCTTGAGCAGGTATGTTTCTTGATGCATTTTAGCATTGCCAATCTCCTTCCCCAACTTCTTTATTTGAAATTCACATGAGTATGCATGGAATTTAGTCATACATATCATATCATGAATAAACTTACTAATTGAAAACAAATTGCATTCTTATTGTAGAACATAGAAAAATGAGGAAAGAGTCATATCCTGAGAGAGGTTCACGTCTCTTTTTACAACAATTTTTGAGTGT
>NW_018186968.1:0-312 GCF_001263595.1 Phalaenopsis equestris
AATAATGAAGCAGAATATGAAGCATTGATCATTGGATTGGAATTGAAAATCTCAATGGATATAGTGGACATCGTCATCTGTGGCGACTCACAACTCGTTATCCAACAAGTTGTCAGACAGTATAAGATTTTGAAGCTAAGGCTAGCAGAACACCACCAGTATACAATGAAGCTGTTAGAATAGATCCCAAGTGTGACTCTTTACCAGATTCCTCTGGGAGATAACGCCTATGCGGATGCTCTAGTGATACTTGCTAAGGAAATGATGTGTCCACCAAAGGATTCCATCAAAATTATAGTACAAGGATGTCAG
>NW_018186969.1:0-312 GCF_001263595.1 Phalaenopsis equestris
ATCAATTAAAATTATTAATTAAAAATATAATAAAATTGTATTAAATTTTTTTTAAAATGATGTTCTAATAGAAACAATAAGATTTAAATCTTGCCCTAACTCTTAACATCCTACGATTACGTGTTTAAGGTTGTCAAAATGACTCTTTGTTCGCAAACAACTCGTGTTGGACTCACTAAGCAAACAAGCAGAACACAAACACATTTTTATGTTCAAAATATAAACGAGTCGAATACAAACAGCGATATTTTTTAAAGAGCCAAACACGAGCTGGGCTTGGGTTTGCTCGTGTTCAGCTCGTTTACACCCCTA
>NW_018186970.1:0-312 GCF_001263595.1 Phalaenopsis equestris
TTTAAAATTGAGCTAGCTTGAAATCAAATATAAAAAACTATGAGCAAATTGTGATCCAAACTCAATCTAGTCTTAATTACACATTTAAGGAATGATGACCAAAATTACTCACCATCAATAAAAATAACTTTGATGAAACTTTTATAAAGTATATTGGCCAAACCTGAGGGCATGCTTCAATTCTAAGGAGTGGCCTGTAGTTCCTTTCAAAATGGAGAATTTATTGTGTACGGAGTCCAGATGCAAGTAATGTCCGGATAACGGACGCGATACATCCGAAGGAAAAAAAAATAATTCAGGTGTATCGCGTCC
>NW_018186971.1:0-312 GCF_001263595.1 Phalaenopsis equestris
TATATATATATATATATATATATTAGGATGTATTGAGCAATACACCCTAAAATATACTTTTGCAGCATGCATCCAAAGACCGACAAAAGTCAGGGCATGCTATCTTCATTATTTTGCAGTTTAGCACTAATTAATATCCATGTAAAGTATGTAAAACCTTCTTAATAATATATTATTACTGTTTTATATAGAAATATGAAAATGAAAATAGCCGACAATGCATGGGAAGAAAGCAGGCAGACAATGCTGGTGAAAGGTAATGAATAAAGAAGATAAAGCCTGTAAAATTAATCAAAGGGAAGAAGAAGACAT
>NW_018186972.1:0-312 GCF_001263595.1 Phalaenopsis equestris
TTCTCTTTGCCTCCTTGTTTCTTTCTTTCTCTTTTATATAATATGGAGATATGAGGTGATGTGATTTAGGTTGTGATGGCAAGTCGAAGAACATGGTGATATCAGGATTGAACTTGTGGGTTAGAGGCAGTGTCACGGGTATGGGCATAGGTCCGGTTTGCAAACAACTATGACAATGGATGGATGGGGGTCAACATGGCAAAGGAATAGGCCATAGGTCATCTTATGCAAGGATGGGTTGAAAGGTGGTAGGTTTGCATTTGGAATTTTTTTATTTATTTTAGGTGTATTTAAAATTCATTACAAATGAGG
>NW_018186973.1:0-312 GCF_001263595.1 Phalaenopsis equestris
TTTTTTTTTAAATTATTATTTTTACATACTAACCAAAAAATATATTAAGAATTCATTATATAAATTTATATCTGGGGTTTTAAACGTACCTCTGAACTCGGCTTGATTAGCACTCTATTAATTTGTTCAGGTTAGTTAAAAAATACATTTAAATAATTTTTTTAAGACCTCTAATGTTAAATCAATCGGATTTAGATTTGGTTCAAATCATATTTTTATGTTCACGAATAAGCTTAACAAGTAAGTTATTAAATGTTCTATAATAAGTTTGATGATATTGTATGTTATATATGATATATTATTTAAATAAAA
>NW_018186974.1:0-312 GCF_001263595.1 Phalaenopsis equestris
TATATATATATGTATGAAGCTATGACAAGAGAAAACATATTACTACCATCTTATTAGCTTCTACTAAATAGATGCACAACCTTTTCAACTCTGAAAATTTTCAACGTCAAATGCCTCTTAGCCGTCGTGAAAGTTACTCTTTTTTAGTAAGGTGGTAACACTGAAAGATTGAAATCCCTGAATCATAGTAAGTCTACCAATAAATACAACCAAATTTAGAGCAAAGTACACATTTCAAATTTACATGCAAAGTACCAAGGCCCAAAAAAAATATCAAATTTACATGCAGAGTACACATTTCTTCTATAATTA
>NW_018186975.1:0-312 GCF_001263595.1 Phalaenopsis equestris
ATATATATATATATATATGTATATATATATTATATGCTGACGGCATTTAAGTTCTCCAAAGCGTTACGTCGGCATCTCCGCAACCTCCGGGACCGGGGCAGAGGGCGAAAGGTTTATGTTGTTATAACGCGGTGGGACCACAAACACATTGTTGCCCTCCAAGTTCCACAAGTATTGCATTATTGCCACCCGCGTCAAATTTTACAGGGCTGCCAACCATTCAATTTTGAGCTGGAGTTGGCTCAAAGTTGTCTCCAATACACTTATTATGATTTAAAATTGGCTTGTGGCTTGTTATATTCGGTTTCGAGC
>NW_018186976.1:0-312 GCF_001263595.1 Phalaenopsis equestris
ACTTCCTAGGACAATCACTATAAATTTCTACAGCAATCTGACAACATACATCAAAATCTTAAAGAGAAAAAACCAGATTATGCTCACATCTACTTTAATCCAAAATTCCTCCACCATTTCTCAAGTAAATGATGATACAGGGCTCCATTTTGCCCGTTCAATCCAAAAGAACAATTTCACACATACTATTGATTTGATTTTTTTTAAGTGGATTGGAATTGATGTCTAAGAAGAAAAGAGGTAGATGTAGCATGTTTCCAAAGAATAAATAAATAATTCACCACAACAAAGCCTTAATCCCACTACGTGGGG
>NW_018186977.1:0-312 GCF_001263595.1 Phalaenopsis equestris
GGAAGAGGACCTACATGAGAAATTCTTTGCATCGACTCGGAAAGAAACTGTCAAATAGTATTAAGAGAAATGTAAACTCTTGTCAGGACAACAGAGGGGAATTTATGAAACACTATGGGAGTCGAACTTCATGAAGGATCTAAAGCCCGACAAACATGCAACACTTCATCCACTGAGACCGCGAAACTAGGGAGAAATTATGGAATTAGGGCGGTTGGTATAAGATCATAATGAAATGGCACGGGCTAATCAGAGCAATACATGTGGAGTGTCATATCGAACTGCTACAACCACAACGATAACAAAAGCTCA
>NW_018186978.1:0-312 GCF_001263595.1 Phalaenopsis equestris
TCATCTATGCCATTGAATTTTCCATGAATAGTTCATGGTCCAAATATAGAAAAATTGAAGAAAAGCTATCAACAACCATAAATGGTGCATATGTCCATTAGTGAAATTAAAGAGATAGTGACAGCAATAAAGTTGGCAACAAAAACATGGAATTGAATCGATAAGGAAACTACCATGTCATTCAGGTTTTATTTAAATGATTTCTACATTTATCAAATTGATGAAAAACTTTTCCAATTTTTATTCAAAGAAGCTATCCTGACTAGAGAAAACCATCACCGCACCATCATCAATGTTACCATCATCAATGTA
>NW_018186979.1:0-312 GCF_001263595.1 Phalaenopsis equestris
TATTAGATTGTTAGATGATAATCATTAAGTCACTTTCAAAGTACATGAAATATTTTGACTTAGTTTTTAATAGTAACCTTTGTGGTTTGTGTTTAGTGATACTCGGTGAAGTTGTGTGGAAAAGCTTGCTTGGTTTAGTGGCTCTTGTCGAATCAAGAAGTTGGTGCATATTCTCTTGAAACAAGATTTTGTAAAAGGTTCTCAATCTACTCGAGTTAAAGATTATGATAGTTGAATTTGGCATGGTTGTACGCTAATTATGTATGGAACCACATAAAAATTATATTATCTAAATTTTATTTATAGATTTAG
>NW_018186980.1:0-312 GCF_001263595.1 Phalaenopsis equestris
AAAAAAATTCAAACCAACCTTCAACCCTTAAATTAAACATAGTAAATTCAATCTTTCAAATAAAATAAACATTTAAAACTTTTCAAATTAATAAATTAAAATTAAACTTTTTAACTAAAAACTTACTAATTGAAACCTTCAAATTAGAACTTTCAACTCAAATCTAATATTTTAAATCAATCTAATTTAAAACGATAATTTTAGGATGCTCGGAGCATTATTCATGCACGAACACTTGTAACAAAAGTTTTATGTAAGAAATGGTGCTATATAACCACAAACTTGTTTGCATGATTTTTATATATGATAATA
>NW_018186981.1:0-312 GCF_001263595.1 Phalaenopsis equestris
TTATTTTTTGTGACATTGCACTTTAAGGAATGATATTTTTGTGTTTTTATTGTAGGTATATCATATTTAGGCTTTTGGAGGAAAAATCGCAAAAAAAGGACAAAATTTAGAGGGAAAAGAGCATATTTTGGATTCTGGCGCACATGATGCGCCACAATCCATAAAGCTGGCACATAATGCCCTAGATTGGTGCATGATGCGCCAGGGATGACTTTTCAAATTAAAGCAGTTTGATATGAATATTGCTTGAATTTTCAAAGAAAAAATTCTTCTACAAATCTCTTGGAGTGATTCAATGCATCTAGACACTTT
>NW_018186982.1:0-312 GCF_001263595.1 Phalaenopsis equestris
CCGCCTTAAGAAGGATCACCTCAAATAGGGAATAATAGAATATCTTTAGCAGAACGACATAAAATGGTGTATTCATTTAAAGATGAAGTCGTATACAAAAAGTTCAGAAGTCTGATGAAGAAGCATGAGTTTAGACCGCCAGATCTAAAGAAACTAGTAGAAGTCGACAAGAAGGATCAACCAAATTATTGCCCCATACCACAAGTTGCTTGAACACACTATAGAAGAATGTCTCATATTTAAGGATTGACTTGTGAAGAACCTTAAATAAGGGAATATAACAATCCCGAAAGAATATTTAATAGAACCTGA
>NW_018186983.1:0-312 GCF_001263595.1 Phalaenopsis equestris
AAAAAAATGATTTACTTTTAAAAATAAAAAGTATATAAAAAGGTATTAAATAAATATGTTTAAAAAAGGTATTAAATAAGATATAAATTTATCACAAATAAACCCTTCTTTATCTTTTTTGTTCTTTCAATATTAGTGCAAGATGTGAAGCTAATGCAGAAAGGATATCTACAAGATGTTCATTTGACTCATCTCTGATCAAATAAATGAAATGAAGAGATAAAAAATAATATCCTCTTATAAGAAATGCACTACCTATTTTATACACTCATCAATGTTGTTTTTTGTTCTAGCTTTTATATATATATATAT
>NW_018186984.1:0-312 GCF_001263595.1 Phalaenopsis equestris
AAAACTATCTACATACAATTATAAATCATCACATGCTTCCTCTTTTATTGTACATGTGTGTGCAAATATATGGCATGACTCCCTGCAGTCGCAGAAGATCGACCTAATATATTACCACACATATAAAAAATTGACACATACAAGAACACCAAATGCACAAAACAAGAAAGATGTATGACTAGGGCAACTAAAATAACAAAAAAACAATAGTAAAACATAAAAAATAGTGTCTAGCAACCTAGTCTCAGCCTAGCACACCATCTAACAGAAAGTATTCAAACAAAAATCTAAGTGCACGGGTTAAAGTCTCCG
>NW_018186985.1:0-312 GCF_001263595.1 Phalaenopsis equestris
TGAATTCACTGGTGTTTATTATTTTGTTTAGGTCTACAATTTTAAAAAATTTATGGAAACTCTTCTTTAAGTGTATGTTGTCCACTATTTTTTAGAATGCCAAGATTCTATTTTGCATGATTTTTTGGACATATTTGTTATTGTTTATTTTACTTAATAATGCTGTTCTTCTCCCATCTTGTCCTTTAAATAAAAAAGTAGAAATTAATGGCTTGGGAATTATTGTTGTTCCTTAGCCATTATTCTAACTCTTTATTTTTGATAATCTACTAGGGCATCTATAACCAAATCTTTATTTTACACTTTTTTTTT
>NW_018186986.1:0-312 GCF_001263595.1 Phalaenopsis equestris
TATTAGATTAGTAATTAAACCATTTAGGTTATTAAGTTAATCTTCTTAATTAATCATCTAAATTTTCATTAAATATTAGAATTATTTTTTTTAGATTTTAAAATAAATTTTAATGTATAATAAAAAACTTGGTCAACCAAAATTATAATAATTTTTTTTTATTTTTTTTATTTTATATGGTCAACCATAAAAATTTGAGTAAGAAATAACTTTGGCTTACAATAATAGGTGTGTTCCTTAATACAAATAAGTCTGTTTGGAGTGATTGTAGCTTTTTAAAAATGTAGTTGTAAGACTCTGATGATATATATA
>NW_018186987.1:0-312 GCF_001263595.1 Phalaenopsis equestris
AGGCTAGAGAATTGAAGAAGTTTTGTTTAATGAATAATCTATACCTATAGCTTAGTTTATCTCGAACTGAACCATCTTATGCAATGTAATTTCACGAATAAAAAAAGATGCTACGAACCCTAGAACACGGCGAACAAAACCACCTATCCGTACGTTTCCGGCTGGTACGTCTGTTCCTGAAAACAGGCATTTTTTCGAGTCCTATCCTCTCTTCTGCTATTCAGCTTCGGCACACAGTGGTCTTGTTGTGTTTTGGGTGGTGAGTGCCCCCAACATTTATACTTAGGATTATTGGGATCATTTTGACTTATG
>NW_018186988.1:0-312 GCF_001263595.1 Phalaenopsis equestris
CATTTTCTCAATTTCAGCTCTCTCACCAACAAAGTTTAATGTTGATTATCAATGATAGAAAATAATTTTATTTCAGCATCCTTAATAGTTTCCTTTGTGATATGTTACGAAAAAATTGCCCTATTAAATTTCCCATGCATTTGCTTAAAATGATACTTTGAATTGGTTGTACAAGGAAAATATGAATTAAATTTATATGGATACATTAAACTTATACCCAATACTATGACGTTACATATATGTATGACCTGTTTAATTCAGGTGAACTGATTATTCTGTCATGAAATATGCTAGCAAAAACATCGAAATGTT
>NW_018186989.1:0-312 GCF_001263595.1 Phalaenopsis equestris
TTATTATTATTATTATCACTGAATCGCAAGCAACTGTCATAACCACAATTTTTTTTCTTAATATTAAATAAAACATAGATGGTAATACAAATAATATTTAGAATTTAAAAATTAAATTGATCTCGTCTTCCTCCTCATTATTGGTGGACGAGCTGCGTACGTCAGATGTTATTCATAGGGTATTGAGAGGTTATAGGTAGGTTACACCCCTGTAGCATCTCTGTAACCTACCTATAACCCACCAATACCCTCTCAATGACCTCCGACGTGCGCAGCTTTGACGTACGCAAATTTTTCTCGATTATTTTTCTC
>NW_018186990.1:0-312 GCF_001263595.1 Phalaenopsis equestris
TTATGTGATACGAAAAATTTGGGCGGTATAAATGTAAAATAGTAGAGTTTAGATGTTAGATAGGAATTGGGTGGTATTTATATAAATGCCCCATTTTCTTATCAAACCCATAAACATCATGAAATTTATTGATTACTAGTATAGTGACCAATTTGTGACACTTCAAATATTTCTTTGCTGAAATCTTTTAGGCCCAAAGGTAGATGCAAATCTTTTCCCCTAATTGTCCTTATCATAACTGTAGTGTTGGTATCCTTAACATTGTAATTGCAAGATATTTGTAGGCACATAAACTTTTAGGGGCATTTACAT
>NW_018186991.1:0-312 GCF_001263595.1 Phalaenopsis equestris
TTTCTTACTTTGTGTTCTATTCTAGATTTTCCTTCGGATCACTCGAAGCAGTGTTCTGGATGTCCACATATATATGTATTTTTCCCAACACTTAGCTACATTGAATATCTGATATTAGACATTCAGAAGAGCATTCCTGGTCGTTAGTTGAGTTTGATTGGGTATGTTTACTCTTTCCAATATTGTTCACCAAGAATCAACAAATTTGGACAACTAAAAAAATTGATCTGATGATTCGTAAAAGGCCTATCCTGGAAATCTATTTGTCTGGTGTGGTGAATCCCACTCAGTTTTTTCAGATAAGAAAATAAT
>NW_018186992.1:0-312 GCF_001263595.1 Phalaenopsis equestris
AATGATTTACATTATTACCACCTTTACTTTATTTAGATATTGATTTTTTCCTGGAAGCATGGTCAATTTTATTGCCACACTATGGTTTCACGGTTTGCTATCTTAGGCTACTTTGTGTGGACTACTAATCTATTTGCATGCATTTTTTTGGTCATTTCTAGAATATTTGCAGGAAGTACTATCTCTAAGCTTACTTATATAAATGGTTTTATGTCTTTTCAACTAGACTTCCTTCTGAACTTTTATGTTATTTTGTTAATGCTTTTGTGGCACCTTTTGAGACTTTTTTGGCTGCAGGTCATCTTTTCTAAG
>NW_018186993.1:0-312 GCF_001263595.1 Phalaenopsis equestris
TGATGTTATAATTAATTTTTATGATTAATTTAGTCAAAATTTTAAGAATAAAAATTTCTTATAAAATAATTCCTTTAGCAGAATTGACAGATTGAGTAAGGCCATTAAAGCTAGTTTGAAAACTTATATAAAATACAGTATAAATCACACAAATATATTTATATTATACGTCTGCAAATTTCTCTATTCGGCATTCAACATCAATCTTGCAATATTTTTGAAGTTAGAAATATTACGATTCAAATTAAAAATCATCTTGAACTCCAACTAAAACTAACTTAGTGTCAAACTAACTGGCTCGTCTAGAAGAAG
>NW_018186994.1:0-312 GCF_001263595.1 Phalaenopsis equestris
AATTTTGGGGTGTGTATGTAAAGTTTCCTACAAACAATTATAGAAATTTAGGTGTTAAATGTGTACATAAATAAGACTTCTGTTTGATGTATGTAAATCTCTAATCTTAGATTTTTTATTGCTCCCGGTGTCCAATTAAAACCACTCAAATTAAAGAATGGGGCCCACTAAAAAAAATGTATTTCAGTTGTTCTGATTGTACACTGGATGCAAATTTGTGTCAGTTGTCATGACACAATAAAAGCTCCTAAGATTGACCACAAAAAGCTCAAAGGAGATATCTGCACTTATAGCTGTGCATTTAGGATTATG
>NW_018186995.1:0-313 GCF_001263595.1 Phalaenopsis equestris
TTAGGCATAATAATAAAGATATAAGTTTGTTTTGTTGATAGAAAATGCAGTCATATACCAAAAAACTGAGAGCTAAATATTTTCATTCTTAAAGAAGCTAAAGAACTCCATTTGTATTAACGGGAAAAGAATTCATTATTTCTTTGTGGATGACATAATTTTTCATTTATTCTCCGTGTTGCTTCTTATTGATTCTACACAAATGAGGATTATATAAATTTCTATAAGGAAATTTTCATCTTTTGTAAATATTTATCAATCACCATTCAAAGCTATTGTAACTTTTAATTATTGATTTATATATATATATATA
>NW_018186996.1:0-313 GCF_001263595.1 Phalaenopsis equestris
GATAGCATGTCATGTGATTGGATTGGAGTTTCAGCTGCCACTCCAAGTGCTTGTACTGTTGATACATCTTGTGCAACTTGTTGTGTAAAAGTGATAGGTCTTCTTCAATATTTCCTAATTTTTCCATCATCTTTTCCAAACTCAAAGCTAAAAACCCATTGAAACAGGTTTGAACATCTTTGTGCACAAACTTATCTCCATTGGCCTACCATTTTTTTATGCTTCATGGAAGCAAGAAAATGGACTAAAGAACTCAAACTCCTTCTTAACTTCTTATCTCAGGCCTATTTTAAAAACTTTGGATGATTGGGGA
>NW_018186997.1:0-313 GCF_001263595.1 Phalaenopsis equestris
TAATGCATGTATCAATGACCTTTACTCAATGAAAAAAATTCTAAACTTCTTTATGAATTAATTTAGTTTTACTTTTACTTTATACTTTTTATATATACATTTGTCTCTTAGAGATTCACCATCAACAAAATTTAACACACCCTTGACCGATATTATTCCGTCGGCTTAACGGTTGGTGATTTAATTATCACAATTGTATAAGATGGAAATACCCGTACTTGCCCTTGCCGATATTATCCTGTCGACACAGCGGTTAGCGATTTAAACACCATAATTGTCTGAGGAGATAAGCTCTGGTTAACTTGCTCCTAGT
>NW_018186998.1:0-313 GCF_001263595.1 Phalaenopsis equestris
TGTCAAGATCTCTACCAAGTGATGGGATGATTTATGGATCAGTAGAAATCCTGGCTAGAGGTGTAAACGAGCCGAACACGAGTGAGTCCAAGCTCAGCTCATGCTCAACTAGTTAAAAAATATTATTGTTCGTGTTCGACTCGTCTGCTTAGAGAGCCTAACACAAGTTGTTCGCAAACAAGTAGTCGTTTTGACAACCTTAATCATACAATTGTAAATTATTAAGGGTTGGGGTGAGATTTAAATCATATCCTTTACATTAAAACATCATATAAATTTAATTTAACATATTTTTATTCTATTTTTTTAATTA
>NW_018186999.1:0-313 GCF_001263595.1 Phalaenopsis equestris
TTGGTAACCCATAGTGGTTCCAATCCTTGGGGCTCAAACTGGTGTGTAGGAATTTCATGTTGATTATAAGGTCAATTAAGGTTGGGAAGTACTTAGGTGAGGCTAAGGATTAATTTGGATAGGTGTTCCATCCCTTTGAAAAATTTTGGTGTCAATTGAGGGGTCCTATGGTCCATAGAGAGACTCCTAGGGTTTTGGGGATTAATTCGTAATAGTCGATAGTGCAAGGGTCAAAAATAAAAATGAGTTTATAAGAGGAAAGTAATTTTTTTAAAATTTAAGCGCTTTTTATAAGTGTCAATAAAATGGAAAT
>NW_018187000.1:0-313 GCF_001263595.1 Phalaenopsis equestris
TGCCGACGAACAGAACGCCGGCCTGTGCGCGGTGGTGACTGGCGCGAACAAAGGCATCGGCCTTGCCATCGTCCGACAGCTCGCTGATTGCGGCGTTGCCGTCGTCCTAACAGCTCGCGACGAAGCCCGCGGCACCGCCGCCGTGCGTTCTCTCCAGTCCGCTGGCCTCACAAACGTCCTTTACCACCAACTCGACATCCGCGATCCCCTCAGCGCCGCAACTCTCGCCCGATTCCTACAAGATCGCTTCGGCAAGCTCGACATTCTAGTCGGTACCAAACCCCCTTTACGCATCAAACCTAACCGCTTATAT
>NW_018187001.1:0-313 GCF_001263595.1 Phalaenopsis equestris
AAAAAAAAATAATGCATGGTACACATAATCCTTTCTTACTACCAAGAAGAAGAGAGTGTGAGAATAGTGGATGCTCATTGTAACTATTTTACGTCACACATGTTGCCTATCATGTAAAGACCAAACCACGGTGTTTTTGAGATAAAGGAAGGCTTTTGTCTGAAAGCCTCTCCTTCTACAAGATCTTAGCATGTTGAGTTTTATTGGTAACCAAAGAGAGTAAGGTAATTGAAAGGATATTCTTCCAATAAAACCGTCATCAAATTATTTGGGGTCAGATCAACATTTGATTCGTGATTTGCAGATACTATGC
>NW_018187002.1:0-313 GCF_001263595.1 Phalaenopsis equestris
TGATAAAAAAATTATTAAAATTACAATTAAAATTAAGATAATATTAATTTTGAAATCGAAACAGTATGTCACGAGATACACTGTCCTCCAGGGATGCTGTCGAACCTCGATCACTATCGGTAGTGGAGTCTGCCTCAAACCTAGTTGGGTGAGTCCTGATTCGACCCAACTATTGAGTCATCTTGAACCCGATGCAGTTGGTTTATCTTGATATCAGTTGAACCTAGTTTATAAGTTAATCATTGTGTTATAGTTTCAAGAGAATTTGCCTATTAGGTATATAGTAGGGATACCTCTCCCATCTCCCATTGTC
>NW_018187003.1:0-313 GCF_001263595.1 Phalaenopsis equestris
TAACATTTATTGATATTACATATATACAAATGAAATAATTTATTTTATTAAAATATTAAACTTATGACTCTAACCTATCCTAAAAGCTCGGCTCGGATTTTTTTTATAGACCACCTACCAGAATTTGGGCACGAGCTCTGCCTTCTCTTTCTTCTACTTGAACACAATATCAAAACACTGAACCTCGAAATCAAAACACTGCAACCACTCTTCCTCAAGCTACAACTCAATTCGTCTTCTCTCCCGCATAAAGCCGCACAACTACTCGACCCCTCTATCCCGTTGTTGACCTCAATTTTCGTGAGGTCTAGTA
>NW_018187004.1:0-313 GCF_001263595.1 Phalaenopsis equestris
TCCCTCAGTTCCCCTCCTCCTCCTTCACCCGAGCCATCCCGAGCTCCTTCTTAGCCTCTCGACGGAGCTCCGACCTCCGCCGGCGAACCAGCGGCGACGCCGAATGATACAAGTGAATCCTCTCCCCTCACTTTATATTTTATTATTATTATATTTTATTATTATTATTTATTTGTTATCTTTTTTATTATTTTATTGTTATTATATATTTATATGTATAGATACACACACACACATATTTTTAATAATAATATTATTATTATTCTACTTACATATATTTTTTTATTTTATCATTTATATATATCTTTTTATT
>NW_018187005.1:0-313 GCF_001263595.1 Phalaenopsis equestris
ATTTTCCAACTAGAGTGAATCTAACTTCTTCATTCGGTGAAGCAATTTCAGTGTTAGAGAAATAAACAGCAGATTCTCCATCTTTAGTGTCAAGGGGGTGGATGCAGGGCAAAAACCCTTACCAGCAAGTGCATTGTGAAATTCCTGAGGAAAAATTAAGTTTGCAGGATCTTGGAGAGTATCATTAGCTCTTCCAACAATACCAGCATATCTAGCTTTGGTCCAATGTGAAGCAGTGTGGACATCAATAGGGGTGGCCATTGCAAAAAAAAAGACAACCACAACACAGAAAACCAGATCTATCCAGTAGAGA
>NW_018187006.1:0-313 GCF_001263595.1 Phalaenopsis equestris
AAAATATCATTTGTCCAATGTCAAATTCATGCATATGGATCATTCAAATAGTAAATATTTTTCATGCATGAAGATTGAACACTAGGCTCAAACATGCTTTCTCATGCAAACACAATTAGGCATTAAAACTCAATGATACTTTTTCATGCACCCAAGGTATGGGAATGCAAGAAGTTAGGCCAAAAATAATTCTTTTATGGCATAAATATGGGAAACACAAAATTAAAGAAAATATAATTTTCCAATCATTTGAGAATATGCATTAAGCCAAAATGACTTTTCATGCATCATATGTATAAGAATGCAAGTAAGC
>NW_018187007.1:0-313 GCF_001263595.1 Phalaenopsis equestris
ATACCTTCTACTTCAGCTTCTACTTCTGCTCCTACTCCTACTCCTACCCCATCTGATTCTGGCACTCTTTCTTTGAATTTTTTTATGGAAAACATGATGATTCAGTAAGTAGATATCATAACTTTACAGAATCAAGTAAAAGGGCTTGAATCTCATTTGTAGCATAGTGATGATATTATGTTGAGAAACATTGGGTATGATTTTGCTTATAATAAGGCTATGATGAGATATATCAGGGGTGATCATTCTGTGGAATTTCCTACTTTCCCCACTTTATCATCAAATCAACCTTATTAGATGGACAAGGATATAG
>NW_018187008.1:0-313 GCF_001263595.1 Phalaenopsis equestris
AAAACATATTATTTTGTATGCAATATGTAGGCTGAAGAAGGAATTATTATAATTAACATAAATATAAATTTGAACTTATTTTGCAATTTTTAACATAAGCTTTATGATTGGCTATGAACTTAACATCAATACTTATAAGTTAATGTTAATGATGTTTCTGATGTAATTTAGAGTGTAGAGTATTGTAGAAAGAAATATGAAGATTTAGATTTATGAATTCAGTGGCTTGTACGATAATTCCCCCAAGAGTTTATGAAAGAAATTAGGGGCATTTACACGCATACCACACAATTCTGATGTATTTACATATCTA
>NW_018187009.1:0-313 GCF_001263595.1 Phalaenopsis equestris
AGGTGCAAAGATAGCCGAGAAGAATGCTTTCTATCTATAAGCCTAGGGAGCTACCCCCAGAGAAGTTCAAAATGCCAGTCTTAAAATCATATAAAGGACGGTCGGATCACAACGACCACCTCGTGTCATTTTAATCGTCCATATGCCAGTTAAAAAATTATGATACCCTCAATTTTAAGCTATTCTTCACAACATTTAGATAAATTGTATTAAGGTGGTTTGATAATTTGTCCATTTGAGTAATTACCTATTTTTCGTAGCTCAAGAAACTTTTTCTATTGCACTTTTTCAGTGTCCGAACATGTAAAAAAAA
>NW_018187010.1:0-313 GCF_001263595.1 Phalaenopsis equestris
TTTTTTGTGCAACAAGCTAAAAGGAATAATATACCCATGCCTCCCCCACAAAATAATAATAATAATAGTAATAATGCATGTTAAATGTAAATCAAGCAAAGATGAACTAAGAGGGCCAAGGTAAAGGTCACTATTCTATAATAATTATGAAGCACATTAAAATAGATGTCTCATGTCTAAATACATCCTCTTCATCATCATTCCTTAGGAGAGATTATTACGTCAAGACACCAGACGTTACGTCGATATCTAATTAAAATTATCCACCTGTCAATATGACCCACTAAAATGCACTTTTTTTTTCGTTATTTTT
>NW_018187011.1:0-313 GCF_001263595.1 Phalaenopsis equestris
TTTGCAGTGAAATTGTCTTTGATACAACAAGACGATAGATTTGTTATGGTGGTGGTAGATTAATTCTAGAAGCCTTTAGAAACGAAGAAAAAGCTTATCTTCACTCGAGAAAATGATATTGAGCGTCATTCCGCGTTCCACATTTCGCAAGATCGCGAGATCTAGCTATTGCATCTGGGATCCCATCCTATCATCTACTTCAGCCCAATATTCCTTTCTCTATGATTATTTTCCTTTTTTTTATTTCCAATTAGGGTATTTCCTTTTAGATGACTATATGTGTATGTGTTTTTTCTGTTTCGACAACTTTTGC
>NW_018187012.1:0-313 GCF_001263595.1 Phalaenopsis equestris
AAATGTAATGAAGGAGAAATCTGTCACTTCTCCTCTCCTCTTACAACTCTGACAAACAATCTTCTCTTATACTCTTCTTCACTTACTCTGCTATACTCCTCATTTGTGCTGCCCCCTTTTTTGATAATAAAATCACTATTATATATTATAGTGCCAAATTTCCAAGAGGCCTTCTGGTACGCTTTCAAAATTCATCCAATTTAATTAATTTTGGAGAAAACCATTTATGACACCTAGGCATCTAACAGTGGCACCTAGGTACCACTCTATCTATAAACTATAACATAAGAGAGGTCCTGGAGCTTATGCGCCA
>NW_018187013.1:0-313 GCF_001263595.1 Phalaenopsis equestris
ATAATGTTTGATATGTTCAAATATGTTTAGTTCTTTTTAAAAATACTCAAAAATTATTTTTGAGTGTTTTCAAATATATTTTCAATAAAAAATATGAAAAATAATGAAAAAATACACCGGCATATATGCTTTTAAAAAAAAGACATTTACATACATAACACCCAATTCCTAAGTTTTACATATCTAACACTTCAATTTTACTTTTTACATTCATACCACCCAAATCTATCGTATAACATCAAAAATACCATTATTTTGATTTTTAAAAAGTGAAATGCGCCTTTTCTTGAGATGAAAAAAACACATTTTGATG
>NW_018187014.1:0-313 GCF_001263595.1 Phalaenopsis equestris
CTCGTTTTTAGTTTTTATCAGAGATGTATGGTCCACACAAAGTCAAATTCAAGTAAAATAAAGCTAATGAATAGGGCTCTCAAAATAGGTCTGTGTTCGGCTTGTTAAAAAGATTGTGTTCGATTCGTTTGCTAAGTAAACACGCCGAGCATAAACACTTTTTTTTATGCTCGATATATGAACAAGCCGAACACGAACAAAAATTTATTTATTCTTTGCATTTTAAAAAAAAAAATAAATTAACTACAAAGCTATACAAATTTATAATCAATTAAATATATTAATTAAAAAAATAAAATAAAAATATATTAAA
>NW_018187015.1:0-313 GCF_001263595.1 Phalaenopsis equestris
CCCTCTGGTTTTGCTGCCGTCAACGTCGAACCTCATCACGTACCTGAGTCTATGATATCAATTGTTATGCAAAAATAATGTGGAAAAATAGAGAAATCACACACCAACAATCAAACACAAAGATTTACGTGGTTCGACCTAAATCAATTTGCTTACATCCACAGGGAGGAAGATTCCACTAGCATCTGATGAGGAGAAACACAACTTAGCATTGCAACTTAACACTTCTCTATATCCATACTCTTCTTATAAGCTCTATGACTTTTTTATAGAGGACACAAAAAGAAACAAAAAAATAAAAAATAAAAAAAAA
>NW_018187016.1:0-313 GCF_001263595.1 Phalaenopsis equestris
GTTTCGTGGCATCTGACATTGATAGAGAACACTATGCTTGCCCACCTGCTCATAGAGTGCTCCTAGTCTTTCAATAAGACTGCATGGAAAGTGGTGCCCAAAACTTTTCGTGCCCAATCGGAACAATCTGAACAAGTACTTATTTAATTATTTTTCTCGCCACATTGAAACAATTTGGACAAATATATATTTAGAAAAATCCTCGTTGAGTTGAAAAAACCTGAACGAGTACTTAATAATCCTACTTTGAAACAAATTGGCAAGGTGATGGATGCATAAACCTCTCTTCTTTTAATTTTTTTGATTTTTTTAA
>NW_018187017.1:0-313 GCF_001263595.1 Phalaenopsis equestris
AAAGCAAGAAAATTATTTTGATGTTTTATTCATAACTCAAAAGGAATTTCATTGACTGTCAGTTTATTAATAACCCAAACCCAAATTAAAAAACCTTTAACTAATTTCAAACCAGAACTAGACACAAATCTCCACTACCAAAAGAGAATAACAACCACCACCACAGTAAAACACCAACGGTAACAAATTCAAATCCCATCCCATTCACCTTCACTCCACGCCATACATCTTCCTAAGATATTCCACAAACTCGTAGATGCTCTTCGGGTCATGCAGACTCTTTGCCACGCTCTCTCGCTCCAAGCAGCGCTTC
>NW_018187018.1:0-313 GCF_001263595.1 Phalaenopsis equestris
GATCTTATGGTCGAGAGGCTTAGGGCAACTCTTAAGTAGCTGCAGAGTGACATGCATTGTCGTGGCAAGCGACCTCTGAGCAACATGCAAGAAGAAGTAAAAATAAGGATGAGGATTAAGTAGAACTTTTGTGTATTATTTTTTCTTTCATGTTTGGATATTATATCATACGTATTTCACAAATATTTAATGAACTATTCACATGGATGATTTGTTAGTTTATTTGTGATGTTTATGATGATTTTTATTCTTCTTGATATTCCTTTGTTCTGTTGTGAGATATAACTGATTCTTATGTTTAGTATTACGATCT
>NW_018187019.1:0-313 GCF_001263595.1 Phalaenopsis equestris
ATAAACTATTCAAAATCATGATTCATCAGGTTGAGCTTAGGTTTTGACTAACCTCACCCAAGCCATCCACAATTATAATGATAGGTAAAAATTGATGATAAAAACAATAACAATAGTAGTTTAGTTCATTGCCATCTAGTATGAAAAATACAACTAGATTACTAAGTCTCGAAATAGGTATAAACTATGATAATCTCAAAAATAATGTGTCATACTATTTCATCAGAAAAAAATAATCCAAGAAGTTTTGAATTTAAGGCAATTATTCAAATAAGTGGCGAAGAATGAATGGAATACTCCTTCCATGTACTAC
>NW_018187020.1:0-313 GCF_001263595.1 Phalaenopsis equestris
GAGGTCAACAACTCTTTCATTCTCAATGTAAATTTTAAAATTTTTCCATTCGATCATCTGCCAATCTATTAGACTTTAGGATATCTATTTACAATTGACCTAAAGCTTCACCTTTATGCATCTTCTTCAAAACTAGCTCAACTTAACCTTTTTTCCATCTATATATATCTTAGTTTTCCTTATTAAACTTATTATTCAATTTAAAATTTTATTTTTATTGATCTCTTCATCTTCAAGTAATCTTGTTAGCTTAACTCTTAATGCGTCGAACTTGACAAAAAGATTTAGAACTTCATTGTCATGTTTTAATCCT
>NW_018187021.1:0-313 GCF_001263595.1 Phalaenopsis equestris
CATTAGTTGCTTTCCAAAACGAAAGCACATAAAAGTTATCCCAAACTGAATACAATAATTATTCTTTCAATCAATAGGCCTTTGATTCAAGACATTACATATTTAGGGTGCATACCTTCGTGATTAAATTCACTCCAATTTTCAACCAAAAAAAAGAAAAAAAAAATCTAGTGAATAAGATCTCATTCGATGCTCTCGCTAAGTAGATGCAAAATCCCACATAATCTTAGTATATACATCTCTAACTTTTTTTGCAAATATTTTTTTATGATTTCTTGAATTGAAACTTTTTTTGTATATATATATATATATA
>NW_018187022.1:0-313 GCF_001263595.1 Phalaenopsis equestris
GAATGAAATTCTTATAATTATATGCACATTTAATTGTTTTATGTTAGTTAAAGGAAGTGAAGTGAAGCGATAGATATTTCAGAGGTCTCTTGAAAGTAAGGTGAGTTATTATTTTCTTTTATACACTAAATTAATTTTTTATTAAATGGTTTAAAATAAATATTTCTTTCATGTATAAACATGTTGGTCTGAAATGATATCACAAATGAGAGAAAAATGACGGGCATATGAATATACATTTTAAAGGATTTTAAATTGATATGAAATGAAATGTAATGTTAAGTCATACATGATTACCCCAGATGGTACTGAC
>NW_018187023.1:0-313 GCF_001263595.1 Phalaenopsis equestris
TCGCCGAGGGAATGAGGGCAGCGGGTGTAGCATCGGAGCCCCCATGGAGTGATGCCGGTGGCTGGAAGACGGGACGCGGCCGCATAGCAGCCCGCCAGACGTGGGGTCCCACCCGGCATACACACCTTGGTCTTCAGCTTCGGCTTGCATGTAGCCATCGCTGTAGCGACCACCGAAGTGTTGCTGTTAATTAGCATTCTATAAGTAACACGCGGTGGTCTTGCAGCCGTACTGGTCGGCACGTAGGAGAGGCTGAGAACGGTTGGTCGAAGATTTTTTTAATTTTTTATCAGAAGAATTTACATATATACCA
>NW_018187024.1:0-313 GCF_001263595.1 Phalaenopsis equestris
TATATATGAATGTAAAAATTAAAGTTTAATTGTTAGATATGTGAAATACAAAATAATTGAGTGGTATGTATGCAACTCTTCATATTTTAAATTATAAACTTAAAAAATATATTTATATATATCTTAAATTTATGAATGAATTTCTTTTCTTAGAAAAAAATAAATATTTATTAAAATAAGTTAATTTGAACATATTATGGTGTCTTTTAAATTTATGGTTGAACCTATGTATTTTCATTAAACATTTTCATTAAATTATATTATGGTGACTTTAGCAGAAATGAATTGAAAATGAGGAGTCATAAAATTGGGC
>NW_018187025.1:0-313 GCF_001263595.1 Phalaenopsis equestris
GATCCTATTGAGCATTGGATTCCCTCTGGGCGTTTGAATCGATGTCCTCTTGTTGGACTTCTAAAAATATGATTTTATTTATTAAACCTATGCCTTATCAAATATCAAATTATAGAATAAATAATAAATAAAATTAACAAGTAATATATCAAACTTTTTTGATTTGCGCAAAAGTCGTGTATAAACACCTTAAAAGTTATATAATTAAATCCTGAATATCTTCAATTTATCGTTTCTATTTTTAATTTTTAATATCTTATATGTTAATGCGTAAGATGCTTTAAAACTTACTCGTGTATGTAGGGCTGTAAAC
>NW_018187026.1:0-313 GCF_001263595.1 Phalaenopsis equestris
GTTGGTTGGTTGAAGTGGAGGAATGCATCAAGACTATTCTGTGATAGAAATGTATTGCTTAAACTAAAAGAAAAATTTTATAAGATGATGCTGAGACCTGCAATGCTTGATGGAGCAGAATGTTGTTCTTTAAAAGAGAATCATAAAACAAAGTTATGTTTTGCTGAGATGAGAATGCTGAGATGGATGAGTTGCTTGGCACTGAGAGGCAAAATGCAAAATAAATATATCTGTAATAGGATTATTGTAGCTCCAGTGGCGGACAATATTAGAGAGATTCGTCTTAGATGCTTTGGTCACATTAAACGTCGAC
>NW_018187027.1:0-313 GCF_001263595.1 Phalaenopsis equestris
TTGGCTTAACTCGCAAAATAATTTGCATGTCTACGGGAAGATTTGGTTGAAGTGACAGTCCGGGGATGTCAGGTCTTATCCTAGATTGACATCAACATGTTGCACATGTTGGGAAATGAAAAGGTTGTGATAGCACTAATAGAAACTATAGAAGATTGATGTCAACCATTATTAGAATATTTACAAAAATGAAAACTAGTAGAGGACAAGTCAGCAACGCATTAGATCATGAAGAGGGCTTTGTCCTATGCCTTGATAGATAATCTCTTATACAAGATGTCATTTAGTCAAATTTGGTTGAAATTTTTGAGTG
>NW_018187028.1:0-313 GCF_001263595.1 Phalaenopsis equestris
ATGGAGGTGCAAGAAATGGAAGGGAGAAACGACTAGCTCCAATGTCTAGAAGTAGCGGGGAACTAAGGCACGGGATAGAGGATTCACGTGAATCGGGAACAGGATGAGCGGGGGTGGGTCGAGTGTGATGAGTGTGATAAAAGGGTGGGATGGACTGGCCTGTCCAGTGTGAAGGCTGGACCGACAAAATGAGGCGCTCAACTCGACAGGAATAGCAGCCCTGCGTCAATCTTCCGGGGTTGGGGGAGCTTCGCATCATTTGTTGAAGCTTGTGGTTCCTTGTATTTGAGAGTGGGATATGCGACATTGAATG
>NW_018187029.1:0-313 GCF_001263595.1 Phalaenopsis equestris
AATTACTAAATTTTGAGAGGATTAAAAGCTTCAAATTGTTAAATCCTAGGAAAGATGGGATTTAAAATCCCAAATATACCACAAACGCTTTATTACCTTCCGATCCAACCCTAAAATCATAACATGGCCGCAACGGGTTGCCTGTGAAGTGTGAAGCCCTCACAAGGCCATCCTCGATGCCATGGCCATTTGAAGAGAGTGTTATGCTACACTCCCCAAAACTATTGGATAATTACATACAGACTGCCCAAAACATTGATATTTACAAAAAAATCGAGGTGCATTATGCACGATAAAAAGTAAATTTTCCCTT
>NW_018187030.1:0-313 GCF_001263595.1 Phalaenopsis equestris
ATATATATATTATATTTTTCTATGATAGATATAAAAGAATAAAATAAAAAAGCACTTCAAAAAAATTTAACTTGAAGTTGGATATGATCTCACATGAGAACCATGAAGAGCAATGTGTTGACTAAACTCTTATCCTTAGACAACTCCCCAATCAAATCAGCGAGACTTCGTTTCTCTTTCCTCACTCTCTGGACTCGTGTCATTTATCTAATTTAGATCCATCAATTGTCTTCGCACGTTACTTTCTCTTAGTAAGACTTCATCAACATTTTCTCTCTTCTAGTAATGGAGCTTGTGGATGAAATGAACAACA
>NW_018187031.1:0-313 GCF_001263595.1 Phalaenopsis equestris
ATAGGAAAATAAAGCCAATCTATTAGTATCAATAAAAGTTAAGAGATTATATATAAGGCTATTTTTTAAACTATATAAAATAAATTATTTTATATTATATTTCTAATTAAAATTTTTATTAATTTTAAATATAATTTTAATTTACATAATTTTATATCTCAAAATCTAAAATATTAAAAATTATAAAAAATAGTCAATATATAGTTCATTGTGTTTAAAATATATTGTTAAAAATAATTTATGAAATGGACATCATATGATGCTAAAACATTGCATTCGTCGGCCGCAGTGAAGGAGTGTTGATCGGTCAATC
>NW_018187032.1:0-313 GCF_001263595.1 Phalaenopsis equestris
TCAAATTCACCCTCATTGGGAAGTTCCAATCGGGAAATCCCAAAATAGAAATTGTTTGAAAGGTTTTTGAAGGTCTCAAACTATTGGGACTCTGGAAGGTTGGCATCTTTGATGGAAGACATGTGATGATACAATTATCTGCCAAAATATTTTCCAAAAAAGTTATGACAATAGAGGAAAAATATATGAAACTGCTCAAGTGATCTCCTAACCCTAGTCAAGAATCACCTATAGTTCCAATCTGATTTACACTACCTGGCTTAAAGTTGCATTACTTAAACCACCAAGTCCTCTACTCTATTGGAGCTACACT
>NW_018187033.1:0-313 GCF_001263595.1 Phalaenopsis equestris
ATCCCAATAAAAGCAGTAGTTTCAGTATATCAAAAATACATATGCATTCATATTTTTTCTATTTCATCCAAATAGACAAAACAGAAAAACAAAAATGACCTGAAAAAACAATAAGTAGTATATGAATGAAATCCAACTTTGATGCATACTCTACTAAAAAAACAGTTAATTTAGAATCATCAATCAAACTCCAAGTAGCAAGGCGAAACTACAGGGCTATGAATTTTCCAAACAAGATACCCGAATTAAACATGCCTCATTCCCATCTCCCTTTCTATCTCCATATACATTGCATTGGAGAGAAATTATAGAT
>NW_018187034.1:0-313 GCF_001263595.1 Phalaenopsis equestris
CTATGCAAGTATATGTATCATTTCAAATAATATAGAGTTTTCTTTTTAAACCCCAATATCGAACCCGTAGAGAAAAAAAGAATTTTGCATGCTAACATAGAAATATTTCTATCTAAACTGTAAACATAATTTATAGGAGAATAATATCGAACTGTCTATAGTAGGGTATAAACTAAAGTTTGCTATTTCTAATTTAAAGCTAAAAATGAAGTGCAAAATCTCTTAATCTAAAAATATGTAAGAAGTTATGATTATAATAAAAAGTTTTTCCCCTTGCGAAGAGATTGTAATCAGTGTAGGAATCAAATGCATA
>NW_018187035.1:0-313 GCF_001263595.1 Phalaenopsis equestris
CTTCTTCTTCTTCTTCTCACCTTTATCTTTCTCAAAATCACCAGTTGCAACATTAGGCTTACTGGTTAAATCCTTGGATTCTTCAATTTTCTCCTTAACAACCACTTCAAAGTTTGTGCGGGCTACTTCGCCCATACTTTCTCCAAGTATCACCTTATGTTTCTTTTTCTTTTCAGTAGAGGCATAAGCCGCTTCATCATTGGATTTTTTTGTACTCTCTTTCTGATTGACACCCAATTCACTCTGCTCCAGAAGTTGCTTAGCTTCCTTCTTCTTCTTCTCACCTTTCCCTTTCTCAATATCACTTGCTGCA
>NW_018187036.1:0-313 GCF_001263595.1 Phalaenopsis equestris
TTTTGTAATTTTCTTATGTACTTTTTAGAGTCCTTAGAAGAGTCCTATAGTGGAAATAAGATACAGACACAAGTTCCGAAGTATTTTGGCGTGATAACACGTGGCGAGGGACCAGGATCAGATGCTAATGTCTCATATATTTATTCATCATTGATTTTGATGTACAGATTTAGGAGAGGGCGTGTATATGCGGAGTCCGATCGCTCTTTTGTATTTTTTGGGATAAATTATCGATCCAACGACACCTGTTTTTTCTTATTATTTTGACTTAACTTGTTTTTCTAATTTCTATTGCTTGTTTGCATGCTTTAAA
>NW_018187037.1:0-313 GCF_001263595.1 Phalaenopsis equestris
TATATATATATATATTAAAAAAATAGTCAGAGGATATCATACGAGCTTATAGCCATAGTCTAATGTGTCTAACAATTTGAGTACCTCCTTCTTAAGGCCAACTATGCCAGAGGAAATTCGAGCCCCCCGATTTAAGGGGTCTTATACCGTGGATGCCAACTAACAGACTAGAGTACGCTGCAAGAGGAACCCTGGAGAAGATTCAACAATTCGAAATTTCAAAAACAAATTTGACAAGTATGACCGAAGTTTGATTTCAATTTTAATTTGATGAGATAATTACATGTCTAATGTCTTTTTTTCTATATATATA
>NW_018187038.1:0-313 GCF_001263595.1 Phalaenopsis equestris
CACCCCAATCACATGTGGGGGGTGCAAATCTCATGGGGCGGACACTTTCTAAGCCATGAGGGCAAATCACACCTCACTGGGAGTACGCATCATTTTCTAATCGAATAAAAATGAAAAAAATCTCTAATTTTTCAAGCCCGTCTAATTCAACGTCTTCTGCACGTAGATAATCTCCCACAACCCTCTTCTTCGAGGGTTAAAACCATGTCTCACGTCACTGCTATTACATCAAGACTTCACATGCAGAGCTGCTTGTAGAGTCCAATGTAGAGTTGACACGTGGAAAGTTGTGGCCCACCTCCATAAAAAAAAA
>NW_018187039.1:0-313 GCF_001263595.1 Phalaenopsis equestris
CATTTATTTGAACCATATCCTCCAATTCTCTTCCATCTCTCACTTGGATAGATTTATCTTGCTCATCATTATTTTCCTCAAGATCTACCTCAGGGTCACTAAGTAAAATCTTTGGAGGATATCTATTAATTAAATTGATAATCTGCCCTAATTGATTTTCTATATTCTGTATTGCAACCTCTTGATTTTCTAGCTGACTCTCCATTTGAATAATAATCTCTTCCAAAAAATCCTTCTCCTCAATTTGTGGATTGAAGTTAAAATTATGAGTAAAAAATGTCCAACATTAAAATTGTCCTGATTATTCCAATTA
>NW_018187040.1:0-313 GCF_001263595.1 Phalaenopsis equestris
GTGTTTGTTGTATAGGTTTTCAGTTTATGTTATTTCTGATTTCAGATTTGTGGGACTGCCGTCGGCGTCCTCATTTCCCCTCGATGGCTATATTCGATGGTTAGGGGAGTGCTTCGATTGTATCCCTCTCCCCGGTGGTGATTTATCTTCTCCGACAACCACCTCCACTTCCCCTCTTTGCTGCCCGCTGGATTGTCCCTGCACCCCCAAGCTTCCAACCACCACCAGCCAAGGGTTCCCTCTTAGCCAGCTTCATGTTCCCCTTCTGCAAACCCAGCAGCAGCCTCCCCCTCCCCCTCCTGTGAAAACCTGC
>NW_018187041.1:0-313 GCF_001263595.1 Phalaenopsis equestris
AAAAATACATTTAACTTTGAAAATTCATATCTTTTTAAAGAAAAATTACAAAAAATAAAAATAAAAATACATTTGGACTCAGTGAAAATAGGAGAAATTAATAAAAAAAATATATTATATTTAATATTTAATTTTTTAAATACCCGAGAGATTATTTTAAATATTAAAAATTAAAAATTAATCACAACAGCATTAAATTTTAGTGGTTTATTTTCTTCATGGTTACGAAGGTCCTCTGAATTTTTCAAGGTTAGAGGACACCTCTTACCCTAAAGCCCTAATTTTTCATGCCAAAATCCATTATCTAATTAAA
>NW_018187042.1:0-313 GCF_001263595.1 Phalaenopsis equestris
TTAAGTATAACATGTCACTTATGAAATTAAAAATATCAACAATAAAGCCCCAATGATTAGGGGTAAGGAGAGCATCATCTAATTTTCAAGTGATGGGAGGCAACAATAATAAGTATACCATACAATCGTCATGCACCCTATATTTGACACCACTCTTATTGTGGAATGTGGATCCCATATCATCCAATTTTCAAATGAGAATGTGTATTTTATTTTTAATAAAAAATAGTTATCATGATGAATGTGATGTAATGCTAAAATTTTAAGTGGTATTTTTGTAAATATAAAAATTTTGGTGCTAGATATGTAAATA
>NW_018187043.1:0-313 GCF_001263595.1 Phalaenopsis equestris
TATATAGATATATATATATATGGAGATGGAGATAGGAGCTCTGCTAGGCTTTGGTGATTCTTGGGCGATTTTTGGCAGCTGATGATGGAGCTTTGTCTCTCTGCTGGTGAGATCTTAGTAATATTTCTTTCACTTCTATCATTTCCTTCTCGCCGAGCTTTCTTGTATTTCTCGAACTCGTTTTTTTCTCTTCCCTTCTGCCGAGCATCAAACTTGCTTCTCTGCCGAGCGTCAAACTCACTTCTGTCTTCTTCATTCCGCCGTGCGTTTCTCATGTTTTTGAAATTTTGTTGCGTTTCTTGTTTCAATCATG
>NW_018187044.1:0-313 GCF_001263595.1 Phalaenopsis equestris
TATAAAATAAAGGGATCATTTTATGAATAAAGAAGAATTGGCACTATTGACAAGACATACTATTGTTAATTATTGATCACTTCTCTCTCTCTCTCTTTTCTTACGTTTTATTTCTTTCGTGTGACACCTTGACAAATCATGATTCAACATATAGATTCACTCAATTGATTGTAATGTCATATTGCTTCCTCTACTGATTTATTTATGATTTGATAGTGGAGAATCGCAACTCTAATTCGTCTAATACAAACATAAGATTGTGGCCATTCTATCAATAAAAAAACTTAAAGACCTCTATAATGAAAGATTCTAC
>NW_018187045.1:0-313 GCF_001263595.1 Phalaenopsis equestris
ACCGTCGACGTCTCAGATTTTCCTTCTAGGGCTGTATCCAATGGTCGAGTGGGTGCTACGACTGTAAGTTGCTCCCGAGGTGGCGTGCCCACATCTACACTTTCGCTGCCTCACTTCCTTCGCTGCCAACGTTGCCTTCCATGCTGCAACTGCCTAAGATAGCATCTCGGTTGCTACTTCTCCCGTTGTTCCCAGCCTCACAACTGCGAGCCCTCCTTTTAGTCTGGCTGCAACCTATATTTCAGCCTGCCCCAAACCCTTCCTCATCTTCCTCCCAGCCCTGCTGCCACCCAACAAAGCCACCCCAAACATT
>NW_018187046.1:0-313 GCF_001263595.1 Phalaenopsis equestris
TATTTTGACTTTTAAGAAGTGAAATACATCTCTTCAAGGATAAGTATGGATGCATATATGTAAAAATTGAAGTTTGGGTGTTTTTGATCTGTAAATACATAGGAATGTAAATCATCCTAAAATAGTACAAATATACATGAAGTGAACGTTTTCTATTTCAAGTGAAACAGAAGCTCCTTCAATTTTAATGCTTCCATTCACTCAAATGTTTTACTAGCAAAGATTAGTCTTCCATGTAACCCTGAATGAAAACAGAAAAGGGTGTCATTGCAGCATAATAGTTGGTAGGAAAACAGAAGATGCTAAATCGAGT
>NW_018187047.1:0-313 GCF_001263595.1 Phalaenopsis equestris
AAATATTTGATTGTTTAAATAATCAAACACAACATGACAAGTAATATGTCATTTCAAAAGAAGAAAATATCACTATTAATGGGCTTAATTATTCAAACTAATAAATTTTGAACATTTGTTTGGTCTGCAAACATTTCTAACAGATTCTTTCTCTATGATGTCTGAAAAGATTACATGAATTTCTTTATGTTTTGCACATCCTTTTGAATGAAATTACACTCTAAAGAAAGTTATTTTTATTTTTTTGTATAAGTAAAATATGTATTAGGAGTGGAACGAAGTAGAAGAAACATTGAGAGAATAGGAGATTATT
>NW_018187048.1:0-313 GCF_001263595.1 Phalaenopsis equestris
CTCCTGTCGTAGAAGCTAACACATTTGAATTAAAATCTATTATCATTCAGATGGTATATAATAACCAGTTTGAGGGAACTCCATCTGAATGTCCTAACTTACATCTTAGAAGTTTTCTTGAACTTTGTGCCACATTTCAGTATAATGGCGTTGCTAACAATGCTGTTAGACATAGGCTTTTTCCTTCTTCTTTAAAGGATAAAGCTACAATTTGGTTGAACTCATCAGGACATGGATCTATTAGAACCTGGAGAGTCTTAGAACATAAATTCTTGGCTAAATATTTTCCACCTTCAAAGACTGCTAAGCTTAG
>NW_018187049.1:0-313 GCF_001263595.1 Phalaenopsis equestris
TCAAAAAAATTTACGGAGGTTGTATGCTAATACTCTAATTCTATTTTATTTTTTATTCATCTTGATTTATGTCTTTATTTTATATGATATATTGAGCTACTAAGAAAATGTTAGTATTATGATGAATTTTTCTATGATAAAGCATCATAGAAGAAATGCCAATTAAATTGCTTTCTCAAAGTCATGTTGTGTGCTAAAATAGCATGGTAACTTAGAATCAATAATTTTTAAACTTTAAATATCTATAAATTTATCAATATTTCTCTTGCAAATTATATAATTTAGGAAAATATTTCAAAACTAATCTTGTTAT
>NW_018187050.1:0-313 GCF_001263595.1 Phalaenopsis equestris
CCTATGAGCCAATGTCTCTACCACGCATTGCTTAAGTTGGGCCCTTAGGCACCTAAAGGTTAACGCATAAGCACCAACGACTCTGGAATCAAACAATGCCCACATATAAGTGGGCGCATATGCGCCCATAGCCGGCACTTATGTGTCGACTCCTGTGAAGCTGCGCCTAGAAGTGAGCGCATATGCGCTGTGCTTCGGCTCCACACACAAAGCAATAATCTTCCGCTTGGAAACGATATCACCCAACACCAGTCAAATATAACAATAACAATAGTAATAATTTTAATAAAATAATAATAATGCATCATTTTTT
>NW_018187051.1:0-313 GCF_001263595.1 Phalaenopsis equestris
TGGGAAATTTTGACTTTCACCTCCAGCCCTATGGCTTCAACCCATTGGCCACATCATACTATGTTTTTTTGTATATTTTGTCTGTTGAATTTCCTCGAGATTTGATTAGACACTTTTCTGATTGACATAACAATAAAAAAATTGAGAGCCTTTAACAATAAATATTTTATCTATGTATATAGGATTTAGTGTAATAGCAGTATTATTACATTTTGGCCTCCATCTCGATTGGGTTTATACTGGGTATTTTAGGTATTTATAAGTAACGACTCATCATCTAATTGTTTTTTTTTTTTTTTTTTTTTACTCGGGC
>NW_018187052.1:0-313 GCF_001263595.1 Phalaenopsis equestris
ACCACCTCCCTTCCACAATACCTGTTCTCTTTCTGAGTTAGCCGCCGGCCTTCCCTCTTGCTTTTTTGACAGCCCACAACATTCCAACTGCCCCATACCCACTGCCATCATCGTTCTAGTCCTCTATTCTCGCTGCCCTTGCTGTCCCAGTACCCCACAGTCGTGGCTGCAGCACACAACACCTTTCCTTTGTTGTTTTCATACTATCCAACTACTGTTGCTTGGACTGCCGTCCCTTATTACCCGGATGTTCTGACTGTCCATAATCGCTGACGCCCCCTTTCACAGCCTGAAAACCACTTCCCTACCTTGG
>NW_018187053.1:0-313 GCF_001263595.1 Phalaenopsis equestris
AAAAAGACACCAAGTGAGAGGCTGTCATGGGTGCCCGACTTTGTTCGCATGGACAACTTACCAAGGTCTCGGTCATGTCCGGCCTGGGGTCGACCGAGAGCCTTCAAGGCTTCCAACCTAATATTCATGTATTGACTAAAATACTCATGTTGTATCCATGTACACTAGGGATGTTGTGCGTAATTGTACATTCCCCCATTCCTATAAACAAATGACCATTTCATAACAAAGGTTACGTGAATTTACTTTTTTTTAATGTGTTCCTATTCTCCTTGCTCTCTCTCTCTCTCTCTTACCCCCTAGCGCTTTATGC
>NW_018187054.1:0-313 GCF_001263595.1 Phalaenopsis equestris
GGCCCTGATGTCGTTAGTTCAATCTTGGTTAGAGAAGCACACGTAAAGCAGCACCCAGTGTACTACACTAGCCAAGTTCTCAAAGATTGCGAACTCCTATATCCAATAATGGAGAAACTAACATTCACTTTGTTCATTTTAGCACAAAGGATTTGATCATATTTTTAGGTACACTACATACAAGTTATCACAAATCACCCATTAAATTGTTCTCACCAGGCCAGTGCATTTCGACCAACTAATCAAATGGGCCATAGAACCCAGTGTGTTTGACATCTCCTATATCCCCCAGACGATGATAAAGGCACAAACT
>NW_018187055.1:0-313 GCF_001263595.1 Phalaenopsis equestris
AGCTGAGGTTGGCACTTTCCTTCATCTTGCAGAAAACGCCAAGCAGCAGCAGCAGAAGCAGGAGCTTGAGTTGTACAAAACTCGTGAAACAGGATCCTTGCCTAAAAATGACCTCGTCGGTCGAGGCAAGGATATGGAATTTGTTATGCAGTGGTTGAGGAATCCATCAAATGAAGATCCAACTCATATTACTTTGTACAAGAACATTTCTCTTTTATCTATAGTGGGTCATGGTGGTATGGGTAAGACGGCTCTCTTACAACATGTCTATCAAGATCTGAAAGAGGAATTTGATCTTAAAATGTGGGTTTGT
>NW_018187056.1:0-313 GCF_001263595.1 Phalaenopsis equestris
GTTAATTGAATTAGCAGGGAAGACATTTTTACAAATTGTAAGTTCCGATTGAACAATCTAGTACAGATGATTTAGAATGCCTATTGAAGGATACATTTTCTTCAGACAATGTTCTTATGACTTTAAGTGATGAACATAATAAAGATCCATCAAACAATGTTGAAAAGTTCAAGGAATTATTGGGTGACGTATCAGCTAAGTTATATCATAGGTATAAATCATTCTGAAACTTACTTTTTGTGTATTGTATTCCTTTCTTCTAAAGTGCTTGCATGTTTGGACTGCAAGATTCTTTGACATGTTGTTGGAATTA
>NW_018187057.1:0-313 GCF_001263595.1 Phalaenopsis equestris
TTATGGATTAAAATTTGAAAAATCAAATGAACAAAAATTTTCAAATTGAAGATTTAAGATAAAATGATTTCTGTTATATCAATGTCCTTCATGGATGCTTATGAATATCTTCCTAATTATAATCTTGTAGGCCTTATGCTTTGATGAATTTGATGAGCCCTTGATTTTAATCTTGTAGTAGGCCTTCATAACTTGTTTTTCTACATTAACTCCGTTGAACCCTTTTAAATCTTATTCTATATAGTTGAAGTTCAAATAAACTTCTATAAGTCTAGGTACAATTTATTTTGTCTTCCTTTCTTACTCATGTCTT
>NW_018187058.1:0-313 GCF_001263595.1 Phalaenopsis equestris
AGTAAGCCTGTGGGCTGCTTACAGGCAGGAAGGACCTTCGGGCCAACTGTCTCGGGCCAAAAGAAGGCGGCGAGACGTGGTCACCGGCGAGGAGAAGCGTGGCGAGGGCAGCTCGGACCAAGAGGATGAGCCGGCCAGGTGGAGGAGGCTCACGGAGTGGAGCTGGCCGACGAAAGCATTGCCGGCGGGAGATGAAGCCGGCGAGCGTTTCGGTCTCGAGCAACCGGAAGAGGCGCGAGGGATCCGCGATCCCGCGAGGGTCCCACGTGTAAGGGGGCTAGGGCGGGAGAGGTGGAGGAGGCTTACGGCTGGG
>NW_018187059.1:0-313 GCF_001263595.1 Phalaenopsis equestris
TCTGTGAGACCATAAAATATATTTCAATGGATATGCCATAGCATACATGACAATGCAATTCAAGCATTATAATACCATACATGACAATGTCTTCATCTTCAAAGGGCATGCAAATTAGGTTGATTGAAATAATAAATTTATACAAACAATTATTATTTGTGTATGAAAAATAAATAAACTGATGACTTTACTTTAAATGGGGCATGTAAATTTATATGTTGCTCTTTCGAATCAAGTATATCATGTATTTTGTTACATGCATTCCATGGTCACAATTGAAAATAATATGTAAAGTAGTTATCAGATCGTATAT
>NW_018187060.1:0-313 GCF_001263595.1 Phalaenopsis equestris
AGGCAATTATTTTTCTTTAAGTTAACACAGGATTATTTCACCTAACTAAACAAAACACCCCTACTACGAGTTCTCACACGTTCGCTTCGAGCTCACCACTTCGCATAAGCAACCTCAAAAGGGCTCATTGGCATAAATTCGTCCTTCTGACATCTCTTATTCTTTTTCCCTTTTCTTCTCCTATTCTCTCAATACCCTTTCCTTCCTTGATTTCGCGCTGGAATCTCTCACAAAAGCCCACAAACCAAGTCTGACGCTTCTAACGTAAATTCGTCTCCTGGTACGAGTGCTGAAAACAAAAATTGCATAAATT
>NW_018187061.1:0-313 GCF_001263595.1 Phalaenopsis equestris
TGCTCTGGGGCTCCAAATCTCATTCCACACTATAACACAATCAAATCATCTAAGAATGCCAAAAGACGGCCTCTTCCAACAATGGCGCAAGCCAATAGATAAAATGACTACAAGTTCTATATAAGTTCGCCCAATTGAAATCTAATAAAACACAGCAAAACAATGGAGGAGAAAAAAGAAAATTAGATCACAAAAATAGAAAAATTTTGTACAAGTTCACCCAATTGATAACTATGACCTATTGCCACCACTTCAACTATCACTATTTCATCAAATAAAAATTTAAGATGATGCCTCTCTATATAAACAAAAA
>NW_018187062.1:0-313 GCF_001263595.1 Phalaenopsis equestris
GAGAGGACTGATTGTGACTCGAAGGAGAAGATGCCCATAATAGAGGAATCATCGCCACCCCCACTGTCATAAAAGATGAGAAAATGCCTTTGGGGTGGATCATCTAATTTTCTACGAGAGGGGGTGGGGGTTCTAATGGTGGACACTCAACGGGATTCATCGGTCTCCCACCCAAGTAGATGACCGACCTCCCCGATTACCTAACAGAGGTGATGCAAGTGGATAGTTTGAACTCAGTCCTGGCATCCCTGTTCTACTCGGCCTTATGCGAGACTTTTGACTGCTGCAACGCCTTGACCGTCTCTCTCTCCCA
>NW_018187063.1:0-313 GCF_001263595.1 Phalaenopsis equestris
AATTGCAAGTATTTAGTTGGGTCACTTAAAGTATGTTTTTTGTACATCAGCAACGCCGGCAAGATGATCTGAAACTCTAGCATCTTTGTGTCTTTCATCATCTCTAACAAATAGGTGTTTGGGACTAGTAGAATGTTTTCATGCAACATTTGCATGTTTTATTGTCTGTCTTCTTCTTTATCTCCCTTCTCTTGTTCCTCTTCTTTTCTTATGATTGGCTAAAAATGTTACTAACTTTATCTCCAATTTATATTAGAAGGCCAAAATCTCATAATTGGAGTGGGATTGCATCTGTTTTCTAGATTTTTCGTTA
>NW_018187064.1:0-313 GCF_001263595.1 Phalaenopsis equestris
AGACAATATGAAATTATTTTTGTATTTTATTATTGGTCTTTTATGTATAGCATTTCAAATAAAGAATTAATAAAGTGCATGAGAGTGGGTCTTGGATGTTTAATGTTGGAATGAAATTGGTGATATTAGCTCAATATATTTATATTCATGAAGAAATTTTTGCACATTAAAATTATCACCATTCTTATCATATAGTTACAAGCTTGTTAAATTCATGTTGAGGAAAATTTAACACGAAATGATGAAAATGTAAAGATAAATGAAAGGGTGTTCTTAATCATCATGGGTCCTAAGATTTTTGAGTCACTCGAAC
>NW_018187065.1:0-313 GCF_001263595.1 Phalaenopsis equestris
CATTGTTCTTCTCTCATCAGTGAGCAACACGATATTTCTACTTTATTTTTATGATTTTTCCACAAAGTTATGCATTTTGTAGTTATGGGCATTTATTTAAATCAGAAAATTTCCTATTTTTCTACTTATTCATGTCAGCCTCGTACGCGTCGAAGAGACATGTGTCGCTGTGGGATTGGGTGACACCATCTGCTTCAGCTCTACACTTTATGCATTGTGCTCCATCTAGCATAATCAGGACCATCCACGTGATACACAAAAGATCAGATGACACATGATCATCGTCCCCAATGCCCTAGCCCGAGAACCATTC
>NW_018187066.1:0-313 GCF_001263595.1 Phalaenopsis equestris
AGTTTGGTGTTGGACTCTCTCCCTAGAACCAGGGGGATGAGAAGTAGTAAATTTACCCACCATGAATAAGAGTATTTCAATTTTTTTTTTTGGTATATGAGTATTTTAAAATCTCTTTTTTAGTGAGTTATATTCTCTGTGAGTGGGCTTTTTGTACCCACTCACTAAAGCCTTTGTATCTTCCATTTTACATCAATGAGAGTTTGCTTTGATATATCATATTTATCGATGTCGACGGTCAAAAGCTTTGTTAGGGTTTCAAATGGTGATTTTCGTCGTTTATGATTCAGTTGTGCTCGAAGGAGCTGCTTTC
>NW_018187067.1:0-313 GCF_001263595.1 Phalaenopsis equestris
GGAGAATTTGAGATGTTAACCGATCATTTAAGAAAGATATCATTAGAAGTGTTGGAAGGAAATTTCATGAAAGGTTGAAGCAAGAAATTTGAGCATCACTTCTTTTGCTGAGATCGAGAGGATTGGGGGAAATTATTGAATTAATGCAGCTGGTTGAAGATAAAAATGCAATGGAGTAGGCTCATACGAGCATCACAAGTAGAGCGTCATATCGAGCCGAGATACGAATAATTTTGAACACAAGCTAAGCACGTTCATAGTGTTAATTGCAAGACCTCATAATAGTTATTAATAAAATTACATTCTGATTTAA
>NW_018187068.1:0-313 GCF_001263595.1 Phalaenopsis equestris
GGAGTATACCAACTTCTTTGAAGTACACAAGTAGAGTTAATCAATCTATGAAGGGAAAAAATAGGCATCAACTAAGATCTTCAAAAGAAGGAAGATATAGAAATGATCATGCAAGATCTATAGACTTGTTAATCTACAAAAAAGATAATAAATAATAAATAAAAATAAAATAACAAAGTTTGGTAAGATGGGATAAAATATTTAATGTTAGATTGAAAGGTAGATTTATATATTTGTGTTTCTTCTTCTTACTCATAAATAGGGAACCTCTTATAATGTTAAGCATTTTGCAACATAATGAATTTTTTTTTTT
>NW_018187069.1:0-313 GCF_001263595.1 Phalaenopsis equestris
TACCATAAAGAAAGGGATTGAGAATTATAACAAAAATTTAAGCAACAATAAACAAAGAATCATCTTATCAACTTTTTCAATCCTCCATTTTATTAGAGTCGGGGAGCTTCTAAGAGCTACCTTTCATACGTAAATCCATCTTGTAATGCATTATCAATTCTCCTTTTTTTAGGCATACTTCAATACTGTATGAGAAATATTAATACTTCTTATTGTTGTTATTATTATTATTATTATTTGCGTTCATATGAAGAAGCTTCGAGTTGTAAAAACCTTTATATATTAGTTTCAAACTAATGCTATCAAAACCATC
>NW_018187070.1:0-313 GCF_001263595.1 Phalaenopsis equestris
AAAGTGCTTCGTTACCCCCCACATTGCAGCAGCTCGCTCAAAAGGGAGCAACATGCTGAGGAGGGTTTCCAATTTTATCAAATGTTTTGAACGAAGGTGGTACAAAACCTTTGGTATATTGGATTTCCTTAAACTCCTTTAAGTAGGGCCTACCCTTTAGAGTTGATGACCCTCGTTTTGATTGATCCAGGGCTTCTCTCACCTTTTATTCAATCATTTGTTTAATTTCACTTTCATGTATCAGACCCAATATTGAATCCTTCTTCAGTTGTTCATGGGAGGTGAACTCTTTTCTTTCATCTGCAACATGAAT
>NW_018187071.1:0-313 GCF_001263595.1 Phalaenopsis equestris
TTTTTTGGTTGTTACCTGAGGATTTCTTCATACTTCACATATCATTTGTTTAGATGGGCTTGAGTCTTTTCTGTGGTGGCTCGCTGCTTTTTTCAATTACCTTTTGGAAAGGGCTTACCTCTTTTTGGTTACTCGATTCTTTCACAATTGTTTAAGGGGTTTTTTCTCCTTTTGCTATGCTGCATGTTGGTATTGTTTTAGCCTCTATTTTGTGGGCTATTTTGTTGCTCATCTAGCCTTCAATGTTATCCGGAACTCGTGGAAGTTTGTACTTTGGAAGGATTTAAATGTTTCTATGCTTGAGCTATTTTCT
>NW_018187072.1:0-313 GCF_001263595.1 Phalaenopsis equestris
AAAAAAAAAATTGTAATAACCACAGCTACTTTTTAATAGTCTGCAATTAGCACAAACAAACCCTAAGTTTGTGAGAGTAACATTATATGAATTCAATGAAGTCATGTGATGTCAATCAATAAATATCTGGTGAGCCTTTGAATTGTGGCATTTGTATGCATAACATTCATTTTCTATGTATTTTCAAATCTAACAAATAAACTTTAGTTTTCTACGTTTATATCACCTAAAAATACATCATTATTTTAACTTCTAAAATTCATCTCAAAGATAACTAGTTTCTCTTTAATAAGTGCAAGATCATATAAATAAA
>NW_018187073.1:0-313 GCF_001263595.1 Phalaenopsis equestris
ATATATATGGTTACAAGGAAAGAAAACATTTCACTTTATATCTTCCAATGAGAGAAAAAGGCAAATAACAGAAAACTTTCAGAATGCATATAACTCTTCTAACAGATTGGTCTGTTGCTGCAGAGATCTAATCTAGCCAGGCAAAGAAATACAAATAAAAAAGAGCAGAAAAGCAAAAACAAAAGGGCACATAAAGAAAGAATAGGTGAAAGAAAAAGAGAGGAGACATGAAGAAGTCCATGTGATTGTAGGAATAGTTTGCGACAAAGGAGGAGGGAGCGTGCAAATGGTGCACATGGCTGCCCATGATTCT
>NW_018187074.1:0-313 GCF_001263595.1 Phalaenopsis equestris
TAATATTGCTTGATAATGTAGATTTATTGAGAGGTATATAATATAGTAATTTTTGTTACCCCTACACACACAAATTACTTGCATACCAAAGATTGAGATTCAAAGCATTTTCTCAAGGGAAATTTACATACATAAAAAAATTCTTATGTATTTGCATATCTATCACATAAAATTTGATATTTACATTAATGACATCTTGGTGTCATAAACTCGTGCTTGAAAATGTGTGTTTCACTTTTAAGAAGATAGTGATTGTGCTGTTTTATTACTGTGTTAATGATTTGAGAGGTATGCATGTAAATATGAATGTTTA
>NW_018187075.1:0-313 GCF_001263595.1 Phalaenopsis equestris
ACCATTGTTCGTCGAATCAATCGTCTTCGAACGTACATACGAATGCAGAAGGGCTTTGTGTTGCCTTTCTTGCTCTTGATAGCAAACTAGAGAGGCAGAACTGAGACTGGAAGACAAATGTGGAACGACCAAATGACGTGTGAGACGACACAGAGGCAGCAAACCTACGATGACCTAGTGAGACGATGAGTTAGAGACGAAGCAACACTTGAATGTATGCGAGCATCGAAGAAAATGTTCAAACAACATCGAACAAAATAAGTTTCTGTGATCTCTGATACCATATAGAAGACAAACTTTTGGAGGGAAAAAA
>NW_018187076.1:0-313 GCF_001263595.1 Phalaenopsis equestris
CTCTATTATCTGTGTGTGTTGTATCTTCGTACTACGCTAAAACATTAAATTATCACTCTACCGTCGTGAGTTTTTCGACACAACATATTAAAAAAAATAAATTTATGCTAGGGGCATTTTCATAAATACAACTCAATTCTTATGTATTACATATCCAGCATCTAAACTTCTTACCTTTCTATCACTCAAAATTTCATATCACTTATAAAAAATTATTACTTTTATTTTGAACTATTTGACTAAACTTAAATAGTGAAAAAAATTAATCAATAGAAGAATCAGCCAATACTTGAACGGCTCTTCTTTATATATA
>NW_018187077.1:0-313 GCF_001263595.1 Phalaenopsis equestris
TGTTTCCAAAAGATGGCTTCTGTCTTTTACAATAGCAACCAGGCATTTACAAAAGGTTCGTTTGTAGGAAAGTCCAAGTTAGGAAGAATCAGTATAAATGCTTTGCAAGCAAATTATGACTTTGGAGATGCTGCCAAGCTTCGCCTAATGGGGGAAGATGAATTCCTAAACTTGATAGATGATAATGAAATCTGCTACTATAAAGATCAATCCGGTTTAGGCTAAGATTTCCCTTGTGTGTCGATTTGTAGATACTCTTAACTACTGCGTAGTAGTATCAACTCAGATAAGACCCAACACATTTGTGAGTATA
>NW_018187078.1:0-313 GCF_001263595.1 Phalaenopsis equestris
ACTTGCATTAAATCTTCTCTTTAAGTCGTGTCATTGTCATCCATAATATCATTTGTATCAGTATCTCTTTATTTACAATTAAGATGAATATGAGAAGAATATTTTTAACACAATCAAAAGGTTGAAATAAGGTTAAATTTATGTCCTTCATTTAGTAGCTTAGTAAAGATAAGTTCTTGAACATAACCTTTTGGCAAAATGGTACAAATTTAAATAAAATATATTAACGTGATACATAACCAATATAAAAATAAAGTACATCATCAAGCACTTCTTTGTTGTATGTTTTTTTTTGTTCTTACAAAAAAAGTAA
>NW_018187079.1:0-313 GCF_001263595.1 Phalaenopsis equestris
CTGGACTCTTCAATCCTTTGGCACTAAATAACACAATCATAAGACCAATTGGAATTCAAATTATCAGGAACTTAACCTAATTAGAAAATTATGGAGGCCATCCCCAAGACAATTAATGCAGTCTAGAAGCGCCAATTAGGAACTCATTAGTCATAACTAAAAGAGCAGCTCATCACTGCATTAAATCTTAATTATGATTTATTTAAAAAAACAGAGTTTATAAAGGATGGAACAATAAAGCAGACTGACAATACTAAAAAAATCCTTTCATTGTGGGTTATGTGGGTGTCATTAAAAGATCAACATAGACAAT
>NW_018187080.1:0-313 GCF_001263595.1 Phalaenopsis equestris
TGTGGGCTCTGCCCGCGCAGGTTCGAATCCTGCCGCTCACGATCCAAGCTGAAAAGGTTTTCTTTTTTCATAAATTTACCCAATTTTAATTGTAACGGTACTCATGTCACGTGTAAGATATTTCAGTCGAGAGATAGAGATCTTAATCTTTAGGCTAAATTGGATTGTAATATGATGAATTTTATAATTTATATTTTTATAAATAATTTATTTTTTGTTAATTTCAGTATTTAAATGATATGATATGATAGTATTTTTGGGCCGCCAATTTTATTTATTAGATTGTATTTATTATAACACTAATAAAAAAAAA
>NW_018187081.1:0-313 GCF_001263595.1 Phalaenopsis equestris
GGATGCTCCACTGCCCTGCGACTGACTGCTACTCCGCACAATGCTTTGTTACTTGATTGAAGTTTGTCATTCTACTTCTATGGAATAAAATATTTTATTTGCATAATGAACAGGTAGATATATTTTTTATATATTTATTTAAAGTTTTGTACATTATATTTGAGTAAATTAACATAACTAAAATGGACTTCAACCACCATAATTTTAAATAGTGTGTGCATCTTAAAGCAGATTGAACAGTATGGCTAATCTGTTAAAAAAAATTTATAAATATTTAAATAAAAATAGTCAATGGTTTTTTAAAAAAATTAAA
>NW_018187082.1:0-313 GCF_001263595.1 Phalaenopsis equestris
CTAGATATGGAGATTGAACACATTCTTCGATTGCTGGTCTCAGTTTGCCCAAACGATTGTCTTTCCATTTGTGCAAACCCTACACTATTCAGATATTGTGATTCTCTAACCCTCTTCGGACCATGTTTCAGTCCTTTCATTATCTGTCGGCACTGCCTCTGGATGAGCGTTCTTCCCTTAAGAAGCACGTTCACCTCCAAGAGTCATGACAGCTATCAAGATCTCTGCGATCTGACCAAACAAATAATTTGTTATCTGGGTTTTTTAACTCTTGTATCTTCTTAGAATGTTGAACCTAATATTTTTTGGGAGA
>NW_018187083.1:0-313 GCF_001263595.1 Phalaenopsis equestris
CATTGGAGCCCGATAGGAACCACTCCCGCTCAGTCGTGTCTGCTTCTCTCTGTCATTTTTGTGAAATGGCTCCAACTCTAGCCTCCTCTATTTCACGAAACGTCGCGAATGCACCCGATAGCGTCTCCCACCTCCCTTGTTCGAGAACTGTTCTCGCTTCCCGTTCCCACGCCCGATTCGAAAGATTGAGACCACGACCTGCAGTTTCGCAATAATCGCTGCTCCCGCCTCCAGGATCGCGAAATGAAGCCGTCTTCCATCTTCCTTAAGTTGTGAATAAAGAGCACGGTTCTCCTTCAAGTTTCTGAAGTCA
>NW_018187084.1:0-313 GCF_001263595.1 Phalaenopsis equestris
ACTCAATTTGAGTCAATTTGTTTCAATTTTGAGTTAGATAGCACCAATCCCGAGTTGAAACATATCCAAATAACTCAATTTAACCCTACTCGTTTTGATTTCTAGCCGGCTCGGCTCAAAATCAAATATAACGAGCCACGAGAACCACACTATATTTGTTTGAGCAGACCCGACCTCGACTTTAAATCGGATTGTTAACAGTCTTACATACTATCCTAAGATCTCTTTTATCTATTAAACACCATTTTTTTCATCTAAGCATCTCCTAATTCATCATTGTCTTCTTTAACCCATTCTTACTTCTTTTTTTTTT
>NW_018187085.1:0-313 GCF_001263595.1 Phalaenopsis equestris
TGAAGTGGTGTTAATGGTTGTGTGATGTTGGTTAGAGAATTGTAGCAAAGCAATAAAGGATAAGTGATGTTAAATTTGTTTCATCATATCAAAATGTTCATTATAATAGTAGTTTTATTAAAATTAGAGATAATATAATTGTAATCAGTCATCAAAGTTTCTTATTCATATACATGAATCAAGATTTATGCTTAATTAATGAATTTTCTAGTGATGCTTCACATTTCCTCTAATTTTGATCTTCAAACCTTTAGGTTCAAAAATAATATCATATCAAAAAACATGCACTATATAAACTTAGGATTTGTTTGGT
>NW_018187086.1:0-313 GCF_001263595.1 Phalaenopsis equestris
ATATAATAATATATTATATATATTTATATCTAAGAGATTCTACCGTCTTCTTTTGCATAAATTTGATCGAGATTTGAATCCAATACATTACATATATTTTTTCAATTAATTTTAAATAGCTAATTTCAAGCCAAACAAGAAAAAATATTTAAAATGAGCAGAACATGAGTTAACAAGCCAATTTCAAACACGAGTTAATTTCAAACATAAATAATTTAGAATTAGCCGAATATGAGCCAAACTTCAACTCGCTGAGGCTCGATTCATTTACAGCGCTCCATCTGGGACTTATCTAAATAGCAATGTCTCAGAT
>NW_018187087.1:0-313 GCF_001263595.1 Phalaenopsis equestris
CTGCATGAGACCTACGACGCCCTACTATGTGGTTGGCCACGTTCGAACTAAATTTCACAAATTCAGAAGGAGTTGTTGCCAATCATAAGGAGCATGGCGAGAAGCCGACAAAATAAGACAAAACAAAGACATAGGGTCAGGATGCGGGCACTCCCTTTGACCAATCAATGTTAAAGGCACGACAACCACCTCTGAGGCTCGACCACAACATTAGGGGCCAACTCGGCCACATCTTTCGGAGGCCCCCTGTCCAAGTGTCCTTTCAAACAAGCAGACTCATCTGCATTAGAATGGTAAATATATCATTTTTTTT
>NW_018187088.1:0-313 GCF_001263595.1 Phalaenopsis equestris
TGTGGTTTTGATCATGTGGTGGTAGGTGATGTGGATGTGGTGGTGTGGTGTGATGTGTTATTGATGTTATTTGTGGGTGGTGTAGAGGTGATAGTGTGGTGCGGAGGTGGTGTTTTGGTGTGCTCCTGGCGTTGGTGTTTTGGTGACATGGTGGTGGTGTGCTATTGATGTTGGTGGTAGGTAGTGTAGAGGCGATGGTGTGGTTTGGTGTGCTATGGATGTTGGTTGTAGGTGGTGTGGAGGTGTTGTTGTCTAGTATGGAGGTGGTGGTGTGGTGCTGGTGTTTGTGTTTTGGTGATATGATGGTGGTGTG
>NW_018187089.1:0-313 GCF_001263595.1 Phalaenopsis equestris
CAGAAATTGCAAATGTATCATTTTCTTGAATCGTGGGAATCTTTAAAAATTTGTTCCGCCACTGCCTAAGGGAAATTTAATTCCTCAATATCCTAAGGGCAACTTAATATTTTAACATTTATTATTATGGGGGTATAAATAAGGCTAATATGTTTAGATTTAGGTTATGCATGAGATTGTTGTCTTGGGTCTTAGGGTTAGAATTTTGGAGAGATCGCCTAACTCAAATTATACATGATTATCTTTACGTATTCATGTCGTGTTGTTTTGTGTTATTGAATAAAAAATTTGTTTGCCCCAATTTTTGTGGAAA
>NW_018187090.1:0-313 GCF_001263595.1 Phalaenopsis equestris
TGAAAGATGATGCTTAATTCTTATGGACAGTTAATGCGGTAGTTTTAACACAATTAATTCAGATTTGAGGGGACTAATCTGAATTACGTGTGATTATTAAATATTCTGGAAAGATTTGCAAATATACCACTCAATTCCTATGTACTGACATATCTAACATGTAAACTTCAATTTTTACTTACTTGCCACCTTATCTATGCATAAAATGCTATATTTCATATTTTTAAAGTTAAAAAGAAGGTATTTTTGTTGTGACACGAAAGATTTGGGCGGTATAAATGTAAAATATGAATTTTAGTTGTTATATATGTAA
>NW_018187091.1:0-313 GCF_001263595.1 Phalaenopsis equestris
TCACCCATTTTCATCCAAACAATAAACTGAGCTAACAAGCATTCTTTTACACTAGAGAAAAAAAAGAGGAAATGCCATGGATGCAAATCAAAAGTCTTCCTTGAATCCATAAATAGCCTTAAACTCTCGCAATGCGAGTCAATTTGTAGACCTGCAAGTATACAATAAATTGGGAGATTAGGAAACCGGCAAAAAATTTCGGATAATACAAGTTCTTCTAGAGGGTAAATGCTGGGAAAAATTATTCTATACGGATCGAACACCGCACGCATCTTGCGGTCTCCGATCCTAACCGTAAATCAGGTGATTTACG
>NW_018187092.1:0-313 GCF_001263595.1 Phalaenopsis equestris
AGTTAATATGTTTGAATAATTTGCTGCAATTATTAAAATTTGGTGAAATAAGCCAAATAAAGTTGAATTACGAAAATCATATGAAGTTGATTTATGCAATCAAGCAATGTTGCATAGTCTCCAACCAAGTTTTTCATGAGAAAAATACAAAACATTGGGATTGATTGTCATTTCAGCATAAAAAAATTTCTTTCCAGGTGCATTTGCCATTGTTTTATCAACTAAAATTATCATCTAGCATATATCTTCACTCAATATCTCATAGATCCTCAAATAAATTACATTTGCAATAAGCTTATGACATGATTATGTG
>NW_018187093.1:0-313 GCF_001263595.1 Phalaenopsis equestris
GATGTTGGGGAAGGCAAAATTGATTTTTGGTTAGAAAATTGGTTAATTGATGGTAAGCTAGATCCACCTATCAATCTTGTTTCCTCCTTTAGTCTTCCAATTCAATTTTGTTGGAATGGTCAGCACTTTAATAAAGATATGTTAGCTTCTCCTTTTACTCCAGAATAGATGCATCAAATTACCAAGGCCCCCATCCCTCCACATCATCCTGACATAATTGTGACAAAAAATTCTCCTCATATTTCACTCACCAAGTATGCTTATTGTAACTTACATATATGGCCTTCAAAGGCTTGGGGTAAAGCCATGTGGG
>NW_018187094.1:0-313 GCF_001263595.1 Phalaenopsis equestris
ACCTCGGTGACTTCCCAAGCTATCTTATGATTTGGCTTAAATTTCAGAGATATTATTGAATGTTCTATCCTGACAATTATTATTATTTACGACTTACATTTTCATGAACCAATCATACAAATAACCTAGAATATAGGAGAATTTAAGTCGTAATGAACTACAACCTAAGAATCGTGAAATGAGTTAGGGATTAAACTGCGCAAAGTGATTGTGCAAATGCCTTAAGATAAACTGACAATTTATGTTGCATAAGCAAACAACCATGAAGTCCTATGGCATGTTATTTAATTCTAGGGAAAATATGTGTTGTTGT
>NW_018187095.1:0-313 GCF_001263595.1 Phalaenopsis equestris
TTTTCTTATGTTTTTATTTAGAAACAATTTTCAGAACTGCTGCTGAAGGCAGCAAGCGACTATGGAGCTTTAACCGCATCAGTTGCTGATTTCCAATGGAGCCAGAATTTTAGGGAATCACCATCAATATGGGGGGTAGGTTGAAAAGAACATCTCTGATGCTAAATGAGTATTTTTTGGGTTTATGCACTTCCTTTCATGTTGTAAAAATCAATAAAGAGTCATAGATAATAAAAGTAAATGAAATATACAGAACACAAGCATGCCAACTTTGGACCAATGATACAAAATACTAGTAATCAGTTGCTCTCCT
>NW_018187096.1:0-313 GCF_001263595.1 Phalaenopsis equestris
TCCAAATACATTATTTTTCACTAAAATATTTCATCAAATTTATACCTCATCATCTTTATATGAATTACATAAGAAATTTGGAGATTGTTTTATGTGCACGATTCATTTGTATATTTCTCTTATGCACTTCCCTATTGAGTGTTTGAATGTCTTTCCTATGTAAGTAATCATTAAATAACCAACCACTTAAAACGTATTTAAACTCATCCAACTGACCTTTTCCACTCTCCAAGCCAAAACCTCTATAGAATCACTCGAAATAACCCTAGATCCTTATCTCTAACATTCTTAGTTTTTAAAAGCATAAGCATAG
>NW_018187097.1:0-313 GCF_001263595.1 Phalaenopsis equestris
TGGTTTCAAACAATCTTAAGCATGATGAATTTGAGTTTTGAATTAAAATTAGGTAAAATTAGAACTGATTTTAAGGACATTGGGGATGAATTGAGGTAATTGGACCTTTAAGGTAAAATTTGGCGTTTTTGATCAAAATTGGCCAAATTTGTCAAATTGAGCTCAATGGAATGGTCCAAATTGGTTTTCAAAATATTTTAAATGATTTTGGAGGATTTGAGAATTATTGGGCCCCTAGGAGCATTTTTTTAACTTTGGCAAAATTGGGGGTATTTTGATAATTTTGAAAATTTTTGGGTGTTGTGGACAAAGT
>NW_018187098.1:0-313 GCF_001263595.1 Phalaenopsis equestris
AAAGAGTGCACATCATAGAAACTATAATAATATAGATAAAGAGGAGATGAACAGTGACAGGCATTGAAGAAATTTAATAACAAAAAGATGATTTTTGCGTGCATTACGTTATTTAGCTTGATAAAAAAAGAGGTTTACATGAAGTATATGCTGATTTAATAGCATAAAAAAGAGCACATTTAATCTTTCCAAGTGAATTTCTTGCAATTAAATCATTAACTATGCCAAATGCATAAAGGGTTTATATAAACTATATATTAGAAAATACAAAGCTAAATATAAACTATTACAACAATTAAATCTAGCCTAATAA
>NW_018187099.1:0-313 GCF_001263595.1 Phalaenopsis equestris
ACTTTTTTTTTTTAAATTAACGCAATCAAAATTTAAAGCAAGCATATGTAAACCTTAGTGGCTATCGACTCCATACGCGATGACTTAAAATATGTACAACATTATTTCTTACGTGCGTGTCGCACTCACGAAAATAGACATTTGAGCGTTCGCTACCTATTTTTCTCTTGCAAACAAGAAAAAATAAACTTAGATTAATAAAAATGCAGCATGCAGTCTTGTGAGAGGAAAATGACATAGATCTCATCTTCGAAGGTAAGATTAGCCGGAAGTTACAAAGAAATATTAGAACCGAGAGGGGAATTGCACATGC
>NW_018187100.1:0-313 GCF_001263595.1 Phalaenopsis equestris
CACTTTCACCCATTCTCCAAATTACATCCAAAAATAAAAAAATCACATAAAGAAACTAATCGAAAAACCGCATACAAAATACAATTCCATCGAAAAATTTCAACAAATTACATATAGAAAGACATTTCATCGAAAATTACTTACAGAGCACAGTAGTAACTAGAGGTCAGAAGGAGGAGAAAGTGGTGAAAGTCACCGCTAATCACAGGATAGGAGCATTCGAGGGAGAGAGGCAAGCGAGAAGTAACCTAGGGCAGAACAGGGGTCCAACGAAGAATGAAGGGCATGCGGGTAATAAGCAGGGGTAAGAACG
>NW_018187101.1:0-313 GCF_001263595.1 Phalaenopsis equestris
CCGTTTATATTTGTCGGTTTAATACAATACCCTAAAAGAACGAATTGTCCATTGATTTATCTGAGGACTCGTCAATCTGGCTACTCATAATAAAAATGTTTAATATCCCTATAATAATGCTATAATACCAATTATATTTCATGCAACACAATCAAAGTATAATAATATAACTATAAAATGCCTACTAATATTTATAATCATTTGTGAAACTATAATAATGAATTTTCACAAATATTTGCTATATGAAAATAATAATTATTTAAATGTGACCTGCAAAGACTTAAACCTGAGACTATGCAACAATAAAATAATG
>NW_018187102.1:0-313 GCF_001263595.1 Phalaenopsis equestris
AAAAAATAATAATCAAATTCTTAATATATTTAAAAGCGAGTAAAAAATAAATTAATGATAATCAATAATAATTTATTAAAGATGGAACCTTCGTACCTATTGTATCAAGATTATTTTTATTTATTTCTTTTCATATTTAACCTCAAATCGAAAATTTAATATAGGTAGCCGTGTATTTTACCGGGGAGCGGACGTGAAGGGGTGACGAGTGTGCAATTTAGACCATAGTCCCCGCCCACCAAACTAGATGACTAAAAAAATTAGGTTTTTACGTACGTACCACCCAATTCCTATTTAATTACATATCTAACAC
>NW_018187103.1:0-313 GCF_001263595.1 Phalaenopsis equestris
AAAGAAGGGATCATCTGGAATTTGCGTGGGCATTCATCCTCCAGTGGAGATGAAATGACTATTGTTTGAGGACTTGATAGAGCTACCTCATCTAAGGATTTTTTTAATAGTGTTATTTTCTTATTTTGTTTTTTTTCTTACTTTTCTTTTGATTTTTTTTTGGAAATTGAGGATTGTAGTGTGAGTTTCTTGGTGGTAGAACCTATAGATTTTCTTTTGAGTGAGTTGTATTCTGAGTATAACAGATTTAGCTCCAACAGTGTAATTTTTTACCATATATCAATAAAATTTCCTATGGGATTCCTTGATATAT
>NW_018187104.1:0-313 GCF_001263595.1 Phalaenopsis equestris
GGATTCATGATTGGACAAACTCTTACTTATCCTATGGAGGGAAGATTACTTTATTGAAAATTGTATTAAACTCTATTCCTTTATATGCTCTATAAGTCTTAAAGATCATATCTAGCACACAGTTATTCGTAGAAATGATGTTTAACAAATTCTTATTGTCGGGGGACCATAAACAGAAAACTTGGGCAAGCTAGACAAAATTGTGCAAGCCTCCTCTGCTGGGGGATTTTGAATCATATGATAGAGGTCAATTCAATTCTTATGTGTATTAAATTCAGGAAGAATGAATCTCAATGGTCTAACTGTATTTATG
>NW_018187105.1:0-313 GCF_001263595.1 Phalaenopsis equestris
TTTGGTTCAAATATAAACATAAATAAAATATAATAAAATAAAATTAGAAAAAATACAAAAAAAGTGATCCCAAACAGTCTCTTAATAAATCAAGCACCTGGGAAAAACGAATGTCCTCGCATAAGCAATGTACTTGCGAAGAAGAGGACCAGGTAATGGAACAAAATCCTTATCTTTCTCAAGATCGAGTCTGAGACGTGAAATCAGGGATCCACTTACACCAAATGCAATGTCTCCACAAGATCCCAACACTGAATGATTCAAAATTCGTGCATAAGATATTAGGGGCATTTACATACGTAGCACACAATTC
>NW_018187106.1:0-313 GCF_001263595.1 Phalaenopsis equestris
TACAGCTCCATTTCAGAGCATATTTTAACTTTGAAGTATTATTCTATCTCAATTGATTGAAAAAAATATTATGTCAGGAGTTCAATGGTGGGGAGTTACGTGTCAAGTGTCAAGTGTGCCCCACAAATTTTAATATCTAAGTATATTGCGGTGAACCCACTTAACACGTGGCGCCTCACCATTGGACTCTGGATGTAATATTTTTTCTAATGGATGACTCCATGAACATATATTATTTCAGCTCTGTTTGTCCTCCTATGACAATACCTGCTTAATTAACATGAAAATCTCTTCATCCAAAAAAAAAAAAAAA
>NW_018187107.1:0-314 GCF_001263595.1 Phalaenopsis equestris
TCTCTTGCTCAATTGCTTTGCCCCTCCCTTCTTCTTCATCTATAGTCTCTCTCATTCTCAAACTTTCTTTCACTATTTCTCACTCATTTCTCTCTTACTTGCTAACCCTCAAACACTTTTTCCTTGGTCTCTATCTGCTTTGCCTCTCTATCTTTATCCTCGCTCTCATCTTCCACATTCACTCTTCATCTCCCTACCTCTATCATTGTATCAGTATTTCTTCTCTTGCTCCTTCATCCCTCTCTTTGTCGCTCACTCTTAGCCACTTCCTCTTTATAATTTATCATCCATCTCTCTTTTCCTTGGCAATCTCT
>NW_018187108.1:0-314 GCF_001263595.1 Phalaenopsis equestris
GGTAGAGAGAGAAAGCTTCCGCCATGACCTCCAATGGAAGCTCGGCGCCGAACATGCCGGAGATTAAGTTCACCAAGCTCTTCATTAATGGCGCCTTCGTCGACTCCATCTCTGGTAAGCCTTTATTCCTCTGTTTTGAGATTTTTTTTTCTATTTTTCTGGATCTCTGCGGAGAATATAAAAATTTATTTTACAGGAGAAATTTTGATTTTTTAGAAAAATATTTTGCTTGAACGAATCCCTCTATCTGAAGCTATATTAATGGCTTCATAAAAGAAAAGTAATTTTTGTTGTAATTTGGAAGTTTTTGGGGG
>NW_018187109.1:0-314 GCF_001263595.1 Phalaenopsis equestris
CATTTCAAACATCTAAAATTTTAATTTTTTTACATATTTATTTCACATTGGTCAATCATATAGTATTTTTTTTGGGCATTTAAAATTTGGGTGGTATAAATGTAAACAGTAAATACTTTAAAGTGTTTACATGTTCAATTGGGATTTGGGATACATTGCGATGCTCCTTGTCCCAAAAAGTCTCCAATAAAGCTTGGTCGGTATTTCATTTTACAAGTGCCATTTGCATGTATACAACACATCTTATATCTTACACTTAAATTTTCATATTTACATGCATAATACTTACATATTTAATATTATATAAAAATATC
>NW_018187110.1:0-314 GCF_001263595.1 Phalaenopsis equestris
TTGGATAATTCAGCCAAACCACTATTCTTGCATCTTTAGTAAGAAGTGGTGTTACGGTACACCTCTTACCATCAACTTGGATTTCTCCAATACGTAAGAGACATTGGAATTCTTGCTAACAACATCTCAAGAAGAAGAGGAAACTATTGAAATAAATCTAAGAAGTGGGATGGTATTACCTCTAAGAATGGATTTGGTGGATAATGAAAAATAAATAATCACTAGAGAAAAGCCACCTCCGCCTCCGCAAGTGGAAGAGACACATAACCAAGTAAAAAATGAAGGATTGTATAAAGTGGATTATAACGTACTAG
>NW_018187111.1:0-314 GCF_001263595.1 Phalaenopsis equestris
GATATTTTCTAATTGTGAAGGTACCAAGGTTCAAAAAAGGCATTGTTATATCATAGAATAAATAATCCTAGATATACAAAAGGAGAGAAGGATGATTGGATATAAGCTTGCTTATACTCCCATGGATCCCAAATAGAAGTCAAATAGTGGAAAAGAAAGTGTCATTGTGGATAAGGAAAAATATCAAAGACTGGAAGAAAAACTCATCTACATGTAAGATACAATGATAGACATGGCATACTTTATTAGTGTTGTGAGTCAACACACATGAATAGCCCAAATAAAGAACACTTGAAGATGGTGCAAAAAAATTT
>NW_018187112.1:0-314 GCF_001263595.1 Phalaenopsis equestris
AATGAATATCCAATCTATATTTTAAAAAAGCTTCAAACGCTTAGACTTCCGACATTAAATGTGACATTATTGTAGAACATAGATACCGCAAATTACCCCGGAAGGCAAGAAATACTCCAAACTTCCAACTCTTATGAATTTTATGTGGTGGATTCGGGGAATGTGATTGACAAGTGTTGAATTGTATCGAAGTTTATACCTGCTCAACGAGAGCTATTCTTTTAATACGCAAGTGTCTACTCCACCGTCATCTTCTCATATTCTGATTTTGTTGCGTCTGAATCTATTGAAATTCAAGTTTTATTATGACATTG
>NW_018187113.1:0-314 GCF_001263595.1 Phalaenopsis equestris
GACCAGGCTGAGATTTGAGTTTGAATTTTATTTTTAATTTCTTTAATTTCATTTGATTTAATTTGATTTTTTATTATTTCATCATTTTTTTGAGATATTCTTTAGTTCATTCAATCTTACATATACCCTTATTGTTTTGATGTTTGTTCATTAGTTCTCTTTAAAATCGAGAGAAGCTTGACTCAACGGCTTTCCAAGTCTATCGCATTAAGTGGGAATCTCAAAATCTTTTAATTCTGTAAGAAATTGTCATAGGCAAAATTCATTGTTGATGTTCTTAATTTTTGAAAAAATAGCATACAATCCAATAACGT
>NW_018187114.1:0-314 GCF_001263595.1 Phalaenopsis equestris
TTTGTTATAGGTATATCAATTTTAGGCATTTGGAGGAGCAATAGAAAAAAGGATAAAATTTGGAGCCAAATTAGATAACTTTGTGATTTTGGCACCAGAGGCGCCATTATACAGAGAAGCAGTGCTTGAGGCGCCAGAAGCGCCAAAACCCAGAACAGTGCGAACTTAAGTAAATGGGTGCTTGAGGTGTCAGAATTGGCGCCAGAAGCACCAAATATAATACTTGATGGATTAAGGTAGTTCGACACAAATTTGATAGGATCTTGAAGGCTCCAAATTTTTTAAATGCCCCATGGAGTGATTCAATGCATCTA
>NW_018187115.1:0-314 GCF_001263595.1 Phalaenopsis equestris
TTTTTTAAATAATTTTTATGGTTTGTTTGGATTCAATTATTTTTTAATTTTCTAAGAACATATTTATTTGGTGTTTTTTTTTATATAATAGATATTTTATATTTGATAAAATATTAGCATGTTTTTGAAATACTAAAAACAACATTTACTTTTTTTTGGGTAACAATTATATATATTTTTTATTTTTAATTTTATATTTGTCTTAGTTTTTAACAACATATTTGTTTATGTTAATAACTTGTTTTTTTAATTTTTTTTATTATTTCTAAAAACAAATAAAAATATTCAACTCAATTTTTGAAAGTTTAAAGTGC
>NW_018187116.1:0-314 GCF_001263595.1 Phalaenopsis equestris
TATTTTTTATCACGAGAAATCATTTTTACCTGAAAAGCAATCATGAGACATCATGACAGACTATCATAAACAAGTCTGTCATGATAGTGCACAAGTTATTTATGAAATCAAAATTCATAAGGGAAAAAGTTTCATCACCTAAAATGATATACAAAATAAACTATGTAAATTTGTTTGGCAAAATGTTGACCACAGTTCAAAGAAGATGAAAAAAGAGACGAATCTAAGGCTTAACAATAAGTTCATAAAATAAGGTCTAACCTATAACATAAAGGATTGCATTAATGCCAGAATTTCTTGAAAATTTTAATCCA
>NW_018187117.1:0-314 GCF_001263595.1 Phalaenopsis equestris
GATATTTTATTTAATTTTAATCCAATATACACTAACAAAATAAAAAAAAATATTTGTTTGTAATAATAGAAATATATAATTTATCTATCGTATGAAATCTGGATAGGATTGTACTAAATCAGAGCCGTCCAGATCGTCAACGACTGCAGCAGATTTTTCCGAATAAAATTCGGCCGTTGATGTTGATGTCTGCATGTTAGATGACTGTTAGGTTAACTGCTAAATAATAATTAAATTTTTATTCTATGTAAATATGGATTTAAGTAATTGCTTGTGCATGTTGATGTATTTATATGAAAATAAACAAATTAGAT
>NW_018187118.1:0-314 GCF_001263595.1 Phalaenopsis equestris
ATTTTGTTCTTGTTCTTTTGTTGAGGGAAATGATGATGAACCATTAATTGACCTTTTAACTAAGAGTGGAATTTTTCCCTATACTCAAACTATCAAGGATAGCTTGGTGGGAGTCTTCTCAGGGTTGCCGTTAAATAAAATGAATCATGTGAAGTTTATATATGTAAGAATTGGGTGGTATGTAAATCCTCCATTTTCATTTTATTTTTAATTTCTGTTGCTTGGTCTTTGTTGAGGGAATCAATAAAGAGTCATTGATTGATCTTGTGCTAAAGATGAAATTTTTCCTTATAATGAAACTATCAAGGATGGCT
>NW_018187119.1:0-314 GCF_001263595.1 Phalaenopsis equestris
CAATGTTTTGGGCGGCGCCCTATATTTTTTTCCAGCTCATATCCCAGTTATCTGCCTTTGCATGCATGTGCTGTTGAACACCAAATAACTACAAAATTAAAATAATATTATTAATAATATAAATTCAATTAAAATATCAAGAAAATCACAAAATTTGGATTTTTCTTTTGTTTTAATCCACCTTCTGAATTTTCAACACCTTTCAGCATGGCTCCAACTTCTATATTATTATATATACACATATTAAGATAGTTAATTATAAAATTATAATAATATTACATAATTAATCAATCAAATTATATATATATATATAT
>NW_018187120.1:0-314 GCF_001263595.1 Phalaenopsis equestris
ATGGACGGCTCAGATTTTTGTAAGTCGGTGTCGCCAAGTTGTTCAATTCTCCGGTTCTTATTCCCGTCCGTGAGAAATAAGTAACTCTTATTTTTCATTCGGCGATGACTTCTTTTATATCAATTTAGTTTAGTTTAATTTAATTTGAGTTGAGACTTATTTTTTCAATTATTGACATAAATATCTGTAAAAGGATTATATTTGCTATGGTAGCTGTGTGAGTTGTGAGACACGTAAGTTGTAAATGATTGTATTGATCATTGTGGTGACACATTTTTTGGTTGCAGTTGTTGAAGTTTGAAGTTGTATGAGTT
>NW_018187121.1:0-314 GCF_001263595.1 Phalaenopsis equestris
GACGATGGTTGGCATAGGTGGTTGACTGCAATAGGTGGTTGTTGACGGGGGTCGACTACGATCAGAGACAATAGGTGGTGGTCGACGGCGGTCTATTGCTGTCGGCGACGGTCGAGAATGATCAGTGGTGGTCGACAACGACAGGAGTGGTCATTGACATCAAATTTTTCTCAATGTTTCAAGTTCTTTCTTACGCCTCGAGTTTTCCTCCCTCTCATGAGAAATGTAGGGTTTTATTTATAGTGTTCTAGGTGCAATTAATACAAGTGTATGAACCACTTTGATTAGACGGTCTGGAGAACTTTCTTCGATTA
>NW_018187122.1:0-314 GCF_001263595.1 Phalaenopsis equestris
CCCCCCCCCCCCCCCCCCCTAAAAATTTTTTATTATAGATTTATATATATATCGTTTTTCCTTGATAATTCATTGATTTATAAGCATATATTAATAGGTTCTTTTCACTTCTCTTGACAATTCCCTTATACATAAGCACTATCAAGATATTGAGTTATTGATTTTTGATTGGCTAAATCAAAGACCCAACACTGCACATCATTTGTCCAATAAATTTTTGAAGATCACATCTTTGATGTTGATCTTTGGTATAGCATGAGTTCTCCTCCCTCCATTGTTCTTTGGTCTAAATAAATGAGGTGATTTTTTTTTTT
>NW_018187123.1:0-314 GCF_001263595.1 Phalaenopsis equestris
AATAAAATTTTTCTAAACAAATTAAGATATTTCTCTGATTTTATGTCAAAGATAAGAAAATAAAAAAGTTTAAAATCAATTTTTATTTTCCTCGTCTGATTAATTTATTTTTGAAATTAATATTATGTTGCATTTCTTTTTCTTCAGTTGTATAAATCAAATGTGTATGTAGTCAATACATGAAACTAATTTGTAAATACTATAAGATTGAGAAAACAAAAAAATGTAGGTTAAGTGTAAAAGTAGATAGAAAAAAAGAGGGTGAGAGATTCCTAGATAGAAAGGCTCTAGCTATTTTGTTTATTGCAATATGA
>NW_018187124.1:0-314 GCF_001263595.1 Phalaenopsis equestris
ACACATTTTTCTGCCTTCTGCTTCTGCTTCCCGTAAGCCTTAAGAAGAATCCAAGAATTGAAGCCGGGAATTCCGCAAACTGAAGAAAGGTTTCTTTTGCGAACTGAAGGAGGCGGAGACGGAAGGAGGAGCAACCTGTTTTCGCGAGCGTGAGGTAAAGACCAGAGATCAGAGCATTTAGTTTCGTGAACGTGAAGGAGGCGAAGACAGTTTTCGTGAATCAGGGAGAGGGAGTCGGGGTTCGGTTACGGGAGACAGGGGAAAAAGTTATTTTTCTTATTTACTTATCGGGCTCCACCTCAACAAATCTCCCA
>NW_018187125.1:0-314 GCF_001263595.1 Phalaenopsis equestris
TTTTGTATTTATTCTTTTCAATAAATGTTAAATTATAAGGAAATTCAAGTTTCCCAATCAATATACATTTTCAATTCATAAGGAAATAATTGCAGCATATGTGGGATCACAAGATTTAATTCATTTCAATTTTATGACGTTTTGAGTTGCTTTTAATTTTTTTTATGAATTGAATTTATATTTAATATTTTAAATTCATTTAAAAAATTATTTGAAGACATTCCACTTTGATTTTATTTTTATTTAATTCTTCTCATTTTTTTGGAATGTACAAAATTTTATTTCATGTTATTATCATTTTTCTTTGATTTATT
>NW_018187126.1:0-314 GCF_001263595.1 Phalaenopsis equestris
TTTGTTCATTTATAGCTCTAGTAGAATCTATATGGTTCATAACATAACAATAATCTTAAGACTTAGTTCACAGTTGGACAACTTTTTAAAGCCCGCACCTCTACATGCAAAGAGTATACTTGTCAAGTCAGTCTAATAATTTTCGAAGGCATTGTACTATACTTGGGAATGATAGATTTGGCACAGTCAAAGAAGAAGAATGTTTGATCTGATTTAAGTGATAATTTACATATGGAAGATTGTTGATGCGAGAATAGAAGGCTTACATGCGAAGGATGAATATGGAGATGAGTGTCTATTAGAATGGAACCAAA
>NW_018187127.1:0-314 GCF_001263595.1 Phalaenopsis equestris
CAGCTGCATCTGCCCCAAACAGACTATTAGTCATAACCTAACTGATACTAAAGACAAGAATACAAGGAAATGAGGCCATTATAAATGTGAAGTGCATGTAAATCAAAATAGTCAAAATCGTTGAACCTAAAAGAGTATGTATGTGATATTATGGGGTTGATAAGGCTAGATAAAAGGGTTAAAAGTAAATGTAGAGAGAGAAAAAAAGAGGTGGAAGATAGATTCCATGGAGAGGAAGTTTTGAACATTCAACCAAATAATAATAATAATAATAATAATTAATTAATTAAAGAGACCTCACAAAAATAATAAAA
>NW_018187128.1:0-314 GCF_001263595.1 Phalaenopsis equestris
TTTTGTTACAAGTAGAATGTCTTTTAGTGTAATGAGTCTCACTGCTTAAAAATTTACTGAGTTATATTGATTATGACTCATATTGGTTATATTAGCTGATTTACGTATCACAATTTTCAACTTTTTAATTGATTTTACTGTTGTGTTTCATGGTTTTATTTTGATATGGTAATAACATGGATAATAAACATAAAGAGGTTGCTACACCTGCATTGTGGGAAAAAAAATTAAAATAATATTTTTATGATCTTTGCATTAAAGAGATTGAACAGGGAAATAGACCTACGACATATTTCAATAAAGAATGTGGCAAA
>NW_018187129.1:0-314 GCF_001263595.1 Phalaenopsis equestris
TTGGTCAGATCAGACTAGTGTTTGGTTTAGGTCAGACTTGGGATTAAGTTAGGATTAAGCCTAAGTTAGGTTAGGGTTCGGTCGGGTTCAGGTAAACCTAAGTCGAACCAAAACTCTAGCCTAATTCAAGGCTAGTGAGTGGGTAAACCTAGCCTATACCAAAGCTTAAAGTAAAATAGTTAAGCTTCAATTAAAAAAGGAGTTAAAGGAAAACTTACAAGAATGGAGGCTGGTCAGATGAGGAGACTTCGTTAAAGGAGTTTTTCTTCTACCTCTCTTCTTCCTCTATTTTGAGAACATGAAGTGTATGATAA
>NW_018187130.1:0-314 GCF_001263595.1 Phalaenopsis equestris
ATCCGTCTCTTCACATCTTTCCATAATGACATTGGCTTTGGGATTGGAAAAGTCATGCGAAATGTCATCAGGATTGAGGAAACCTCAACTTCATAGATTCTAGGCTTCTTTTAACGTAGACATAGACATAAAGAGTACATTGTCCTCGATTAACAACAATCACGTAGGAAGACATCTAGGAAAATCACGATTGCCATGATCCCCGAATCACAGAGGCACGAGCCTCATCTAGCTTGAAGAAACTCGCAAATTTCCACTCCCGTTTTCTGCTTTCTTTTACTGCCAAATATTTTGTTTTGCTAGGACTGTAGTGT
>NW_018187131.1:0-314 GCF_001263595.1 Phalaenopsis equestris
GATATGAAAAATAAATAATAATACTTCACACCAGAGGTACTGTACAAGTATACGTATCGTTTCAAGAAAAATAGAATTTTCTTTAAAAACCTCATTATCAATCCCATGAGGATAGTTGAAATATTTAAATTGTCTTGCTAAAGTCGAGAGAAATTTCAATCTAAATTACATGTTTAAATGAAAATGAAATGATAATAATAGTTAAGACTAAATTGAAGTAGATAAAAACAACTATAAGTAACAGCTTAATAAAAGTAATTTTCACGAGTTTGAATTATATGTAAAGATCTTTCCCTTTGCAATGAGATAATAAT
>NW_018187132.1:0-314 GCF_001263595.1 Phalaenopsis equestris
TTAAACTTTTAAAATAATGAAATACATTTTTTCATCCGCAGGTGAGATGGCATGCTTGTAAAAAATTAATTTTAGGTGTTTTGATCTGTAAATACGTAAGAAATGAGTTGTACTTGCGTAAATCTTTCAAAAATCAAATTAATAAAGAAAACATCCCTCTCCCATAAGTAAAATCCAATATAGCTAAACTTAAAATCTGTAAAATAATTTAAAAAGAACTAGACATTAATTTACTCAACTTAGGATTAGATTGACATCAACCTGACATTCCTCAAACAAGATGCATGATTTATATGAAAATAAGTATATAAAAA
>NW_018187133.1:0-314 GCF_001263595.1 Phalaenopsis equestris
TCTTGTTGCTCCCTCCATCGATGATGAGACTACATATATTCTGATCACAATCCAACGGGTGTAGAATATGTTGTGACAAAGCCACTGTAGATACCTCGTATCCTCAGTTTATAGGGACCGTCAAACCACGAACATCTCGCTCCAAATACTCCCACAGTTCCTAAGTTGCTTTCTCATCGCTAACCTCTTCCACAGCACACTGCTCGGTAAAAGACACCATTCAACTCATCATGTAGCTGGAGGCGACGTAGCCAATTTCATGGCATCTGAAGTATTTTCTGGAGGGGGTTGTAGTAGGCGTGCTACACTTCTCA
>NW_018187134.1:0-314 GCF_001263595.1 Phalaenopsis equestris
ACTAGCGCTTCTCTCAAATGAAAAGAACTGACCTCCATTCCGTCTCCTACCGGGTCTACGCCATCTTTGTTTTAGCCATGGGCGATTGAGAAAAAGAGAGTTCACTTCTTCCGATTCCGCATTCGTTTCGTTAGTTCGTGCCTCCACTAAAATATCTCTCTTCATTTCTTTCTCAAGAGCGAAAATTCCACCCTCTAACTAGACTAAGTTCCTTCTAGCCCTTCAAAAAAGAAGTCATCTTGAGAATTTCTTGCTTCTAAAAGATCTATTTTTGCCCGGATTCTACCATTCTGAACCGGGCTTTTCCTCCTTAT
>NW_018187135.1:0-314 GCF_001263595.1 Phalaenopsis equestris
AAAGCAAAAATCAAAGAATGATGTCCAAGGCCTAATGTCATCGCTCCCTTGATATCGTTGTGGATTGAAAGATACATACCACACCTTATATCTATGGAAATTTATTTCTTGGATTCAGAGGTTCATAATAAGTCTATCCTTTATCACCTCATTGAAGTTAGTCAATGACATTAGTTTTATAGAAATATAATAATGTCAAGCATTTGACTCAACATTGAGAATAGTGGAGGAGAAATTGACCATCTTCTTATTCTAAATCCTCTACGGGAAATGAGAATCCCTCAAGAAATTAATAATTTCATGAAAATTAGATT
>NW_018187136.1:0-314 GCF_001263595.1 Phalaenopsis equestris
TAAATTGAACTCAAATTCTAACCCTTAGGTTCAAATCCAAATTGAACATAAGTCTAAGTCCAAACTAAATTGGGCTTGGCGTTAACCTTTGGGTTCAATTTAAATTGAACTCAAATCTAAGTCACCCATCCGGGACTCTCTAGCACTTGTTCATGGCAAGGAGCTAAGGCCGGCGACGATTTAGCCTTACCCGGGAGACCTTGCCATCAAAGGGGTTATTTAGGATGTGAGACGTGCTTGGTGCCTAAATGGATTTTTAGAAGTCACCATACATCTGTCTGGATGGCCTAAGGAAGCCATGAAGTCATCCTACA
>NW_018187137.1:0-314 GCF_001263595.1 Phalaenopsis equestris
GGCTTGGAGCAAGTGGCGGGGACGTCCACAACTTTGCGGTGGTGAGAGCTCCGAAACTACTAACTGGCCTTAGGGTTAGTTGAGTCTAGGCATGTGGGTTCGGTCGCACACGTGGGGAGAGTTCCCCTGTTGACGTCAGTCAGCGTGACCACTCCGTTTGTGTGATGAACCATTGATTTCCTAGAGCTAGCCCTAGAATAGGAGTCTCATGTGTGGCAATTCCTATACGGATCCGAGTGTTTTCTTTTTGCAAACCTTAAGCCAAAATGCCCATGGGTTGGAGTCCATTTCTCCTCTTGCTTTGGTTTCTTCAA
>NW_018187138.1:0-314 GCF_001263595.1 Phalaenopsis equestris
TTTGACTTTTTTTTTAGTCAATGGAAGATATGTATTGTACAAAAGTCATCTTGACTATTTAAAGTTGATCATTTTTTATGATTATTTTTAATTAATGAATGAAAATTAAAAGGGTATGAAAGGTCTCATGCATGATTATTTCCATAGCATGAATTTTCTACTTTAAATTAATTATTCTTTGCATTATGTGGGTGGTAAAAAGTTGAAAGCTATGAAGAAGAGTTATCAGTCCCTGGACAAATAAAATTGTTCTTACTGATGCCATTTTCAAATTAAAATTAAAATTAAATTATATATATATATATATATAGATA
>NW_018187139.1:0-314 GCF_001263595.1 Phalaenopsis equestris
ATACAAAATATGTGTGAATGAGGTATGGTTGAAAATGTATCAAAGGCACACAAAACACAATTGTATCGAAGGCACAAAACATAATCATTTATATGGTTGAGATATATAGGGTAGAAGATAAGATGACTATGAAAAAATGTAATGAAAATTTCTACTAAGAAATAAAAACTTTCAAAATACAAAGTTGAACCTCCAAGGATGTTGCGATAATGAAATTGCTGTGAAAAAACCAACACTGCCAAGGCTATAAATTTCCAAATACTATGGAAACAAGGGAAGATTTACATACATACCGCTCAATCCTAATGCATTTA
>NW_018187140.1:0-314 GCF_001263595.1 Phalaenopsis equestris
CACTCAATTCTTATGTATTTGCATATCTAACACCTCTACTTCAATTTCAATATGTATGCCGTCTCTTTTAGAAAGTTAAAATAGTGGTATTTTTTATGTGAATGTGGAAGATTTGGGTGGGATAAATGTAAAAGAACAAAGTTTAGGTGTTGGATATGTAAATAAATAAGAATCAAGTGGTATGCACGTCTGCATGTAAATGTTGTTGTGGTAATCTTACTGACCTGTGGCCTCATTGTGTGGTTTTCTCATGGAGTAGAATGTGGATGGACCAAATTGGGGTTTGGAAAGCAATATAATAGAATATATATATA
>NW_018187141.1:0-314 GCF_001263595.1 Phalaenopsis equestris
TTTTTATTTTAATCATTAAATCTAATAGATGACTTGATTGGTGAGCTACTATTTGTGTCACATATATTAGAAGCAAATTTAGAAAGATTGAAGATAATAGTGACATGTAATAAGGAGGTAAAGGCAAGGAGGAATCATAAGAGTAAGGGATTAAACAATCAATCAACATTAATGTGGATCACCAACTATCTTGATGGAACTAACAACATGTCTGGGTTCACCCATAAAATTTGGAGCCATCTCTAGCTATGTTGAATCCTCATACCCTATTACAATATTAAAAAAGTCTAATCTATCATTATCATTGTTTCAAA
>NW_018187142.1:0-314 GCF_001263595.1 Phalaenopsis equestris
AATTTGAGAATCATCTGTGTATTGAAAATCAGTGTTCTGAATACTTCTAAGTATCTTGAAGAACGATAGATACTTATCCCTAGAACGAGTTAAGAAGTGAGATAGAGCGGCCATATGACCAATCAAAGGTTGCACCTCCTTGATGTTTCTTGGAGGCACCATGTCTCTCGGTGCCTTGATTTTTTTCAAGTTTGCCTCAATTCCACGATGAGTAACCATGAATCCTAGAAAATTCCATGATGTGACTCCAAAAGTACATTTCATCGGGTTAAGTCGAAATCATATTGACGAAGGAGTTGGAAACACTCCTCCAG
>NW_018187143.1:0-314 GCF_001263595.1 Phalaenopsis equestris
CATATAGGTTGTTGTGATGACGTTCATTGGCTACGAAACCAAAGTTGGGGAGTTGCATGAGTTGTGGATCACCTATGTCATAATTGGTCATGAAGACATTAATGGTGAGTTGCGATGACATTGTAGGCCACAGGGGCTGGAGACGGGAGATGCATGAGTTGTGGATCACATATGTCATACTTGGTCACGTAGGCAATAGTCACAAAGTTGTGATGACATTCATAGGTTGCTGGGGTCGGAGTCGAGAGCTCCACAAGCTGAAGACCACGTAGATCGTAGTTGGTCACGTTGGCTGTAGAAGAAAATTGTGATAA
>NW_018187144.1:0-314 GCF_001263595.1 Phalaenopsis equestris
AGTAGTGAATTAGGTTTGATCTAATATCATTTGAGGAATATTTGAAAAAGAACTTGTAGGTGATAATGAAACATCTTAGAACACTACAAACTTAATCCGAATGGAGAGGGGCAAGAGTGAAAATTCTTATAATTTTACCATTAGGGTTTTGATTGTAATATTCAAGGACTGACCAACGCCCTTCGCTCAGGGGTTAATTAAGGCACAATACACTGAGCCCATTTTAAGAAATAAAACATAATTCCTAATTCAACATAGGTTGATCAACTTAACAATATAATAAGGCGAAATGAACTTGAAATTGTCCAAGAGAA
>NW_018187145.1:0-314 GCF_001263595.1 Phalaenopsis equestris
TTCCAGCTTGTGTAGTAGTGTTGAGTAGATTCTAGGCTCTCACTTCAAAATTACCCACTTTTCCCTCTCTATAGGATCTACTAGCGACTCTTAGGTCCAATGTCAAGAACTATTTGATTAAAGAATCTAGATTGCCACCCTATAAGCATCAATTTTATGCCCATCAAAACTTATCCTCTTGTTAATTTGCACTTCCCCTAAGACGAACAAAACAACACTTTCCAAAGTTAAGTATGACATTCACTAGTTGGTAAAATCATAGCCCTCTTAATTCATAATTGTTTCACAACGGGTTTTAAGATCACAAATGATCA
>NW_018187146.1:0-314 GCF_001263595.1 Phalaenopsis equestris
AGGTTTTAGTCTAGATGGCTTAAGTGTTAGGTCATTTGGGGATGATGAACGAATGTCGTCCATTAGCGCTTGTATTGGATGGACGGATAAGATCAAGCCGGACAGAGTTTTGATATGTGAACCGTGGGATGACCAGGAGGCGACGCGGCTGGTGGTGTCGAATAGTGGAGTGTTGCATGTAAAACTCGATGCGTCGTAAGTTAAGTGGCGCTGATTGATTTAAATAGAAAAATATGAATTTTATGAATTAATTTAAATTGTAGAACTTCAAATATCCATATTTTTTATAGAAAAATCATAAAAATAAATTAAAA
>NW_018187147.1:0-314 GCF_001263595.1 Phalaenopsis equestris
TATATATATATATGAATAATTATCCTAAATACGTTATAATAGCCAAAATTGGAGATGGGCAAATGAGCTTAAATTTTATTTTGGATTAAAATATCACTTCTTTTTGTCTCGCATTGCTTATTAAAAGGTTTAGATGACATGAGTTTGAACAAAGTTTGAATCATATTCTAAATAAGCTTAAGATCATAATTAAATCTTGTTCGACCAAACGTATCGAAGAAAACCCTTGCAAAGTTTGAATATAGTTTAAACATGAATCAAACAATGAATATGAAGATTCAAGTTCTCTACATAAATTTTGACGCTAAATAGTC
>NW_018187148.1:0-314 GCF_001263595.1 Phalaenopsis equestris
ATTATCAAGGGTCCTTAATTAAGTTTGGATTAAATTTTGATGAAATCAATCTTGTACTTAAGTAGAAATTCAAAAAGAATCAAGAAATGTTTCAACTGTAGAAATAGTAAGCAACTAATGCAGGTGAAACCTAATCAATGTAAAATTTTTTCTAGTTCCTAAGTGAGATAAATCTTTGGCAAAATCTTTGAAAAAGCTTGTAAGAGAGTTCTCGTATCCAGAAGAGGATCATGTTTCAGTTTCAATACAAGGATGACAAGTTCTTTCTCAAATAGATATGAACATCCTTCATAAAATTGGTACCGACATGATAG
>NW_018187149.1:0-314 GCF_001263595.1 Phalaenopsis equestris
TATGATTTTTTCAAGAACTCAGAAACTTCGGTGAAGATTTTTCTAATGGGAGGCAAGCTCAGCAAGAAATTCGATGCCTCTGCTCCCAAGGTTGATCCTTCCCCCTCCGACAACAATACGAATCTGCATCACAAATCGGAGATCATGTCTCACGAAGCAGCAAGCCATGCCTATTCGCAGCTATAGATCTTGACACTACCCTGCTGCAACGCATGAGCCGCGCCATCTCCTCCCTCTCCACCGGCGAGGTGCTCCGCTTCGTCTCCTTCGAATCCCTGAAAGAGATCACCCCTTGCTTCCTGGAGATGAACCAA
>NW_018187150.1:0-314 GCF_001263595.1 Phalaenopsis equestris
TCTTCCATAAGTTTGACTCGCCTCATAATCATCTCACCTGTCTTCATAAGCTCTTGAATCTCCTTTAGCCCAAAAAAATTTTGTAACAAAAGTCACTGATGTTGTCAAATCCAACTCTCGGCCAGGGTCCCACCTACAATGCTTTCCTATTCTCGGCCAAAGTCTTCTGAATCAATCTTCTCCAGCCCTGAATCACACGTTGTCTGATTTCACCTACTAACAATCGTTCCAGCTGTCTGGATGTCGCATTATTCCTTTTAAGTGTTGTTGCTTGGAGTCGGCTTCTAATTCCATTGCTCGATCCCACTGCAAGC
>NW_018187151.1:0-314 GCF_001263595.1 Phalaenopsis equestris
TGGGTTTTTACGTTTTTACAATATGTTTTAACTTATGAATTGACCAAATTGTACAGGTTAATTAAGCATGAAGTAATATGCCATCGCAATATTGAAATAAAAGCAATTCTAAATATTTCTAATCCTACACATGACTTTCTCATCACAAGAAAAAAGATGAAAACTGCTCCGATTTCATGGGAAAAATACAACACAGATTTATATTTAAAATCAGGTTTACAAAATAAACTAACAAACTTGAACAAAAATACAAAATACTATCTCAAACTCATCCCAAGAAAATCTCTTGAAGTTCTTTTGAAGAATTCTCAACT
>NW_018187152.1:0-314 GCF_001263595.1 Phalaenopsis equestris
TTGCTGTTCTTCTGATTTGAACCACTTTATGGTTAAATAACATTTTCATCTTAAACCTATGAAATAAACATGTAGAAGTGCTAACTGTTTTGGGCACATATATTGTACTTCTTCAATTTTGCATCCGAGAGGCTTTGGATAGAATTGTAAATTTCCTACTATTTATAACAAATTTCCTGCAATGCCAACTAATTTTCAAAGTCCTCCTAAGCTATGTTCATTCCATGTCTAAACTCAGCTTCACGTGGACAGACATATCAAAATCGGCATGCATGACTTCAACAACTTGCAGAAGAATTAATAATAAAAAAAAA
>NW_018187153.1:0-314 GCF_001263595.1 Phalaenopsis equestris
TTAATTAATATATCATATATGATATGAACTATTTCAAGCTTAATATCGAGTATTTAACAAGTTACTTGTTGGACAACAAAAGAGTTCGGTAATGAACATAACTAAAGAAGTTATATTATATTCATATTTAGTTTAAATTTTGAGATTTTGAAAAATAATTAAGTTTATTTGTTTGCAAATCTAAATGAGCATGGTTGAATTTTAATCGAGTCGAGTTGAAGACATTCGTCAAGTGCATTTGTTCATTTACATCCCTACACACACATGCGCTCAGGCACACGCGCACACACACACACACATGCGCTCAGGCACAC
>NW_018187154.1:0-314 GCF_001263595.1 Phalaenopsis equestris
TATGGTCAAATATACCATGGGAGTCAGGTGAGTCATCATTTGTTTTGGTTGATGAATTTTTCTCTCCCAGTCCAAAAATCCAGGGAAAAAAGAGCTGCAGCGTCCAACATATTAAAAAGGTAAATAAAGTATATAATTTTAAAATTAATTTCGTTTTTAAGTTAATCTAAAGTATAGGGAAGACAGAAAATCAGAAAAAAAATCAAATTTTACAATAAGGATGCTGTTAAAATTCTTATTTAGGTCAATTACCTTCCCTGTCCCTTCGTTTCCGCAGATCATCACCTAAAGACCTTGCGCCTTCCCACCGCTCT
>NW_018187155.1:0-314 GCF_001263595.1 Phalaenopsis equestris
ACCCCAAAATTGAACCCAACTCCAAATTTCACCAAGTTGACCCATTGAACCATTTCACTTCCACTAAAATTGATTCCCTCATGACATTCTTCTAGGCCAAATTGAACCACCAATTGGTTTAGATCTAAACCCAAACTAGGCTCAAAGTTCATGCCCAAGCCCAAACCTCATTTTAAGCCTAAAACCAAACTTTTCCCTAACCATTTGATTTAATTAAACCATAATCTCCCCAAACCATCATATGCATGTGAACTGGCCACCTCAATCCTAGCCTAAACCTATTTTTGAGCCATGGACCAAAGGTCCCTTGAATC
>NW_018187156.1:0-314 GCF_001263595.1 Phalaenopsis equestris
TTTTTTTGTTAAATATCTCGATCAGAATATTTGACATTGAAAAACTGCTTATCTTGTAATTTTTGAAAAGCATGAAAGAACTGTAATCAAATCAATTTGCTTTTGCCAGCAGAGCATTATTCATTTATTTATTTACGTTGATTTTTTTAGAATTATTTACTTTATTTTCCCATTTTAGTAATCCTACCCATGTCGCCAAAACATTATAAGCCTTCTTTTCAACATGATCAACATTGACACAGGCAGCTGAACTCCTCCTCGACGAACAAACCTTTTATCCGAACATCCGCGACTACTCGAAACTCATTAACGCC
>NW_018187157.1:0-314 GCF_001263595.1 Phalaenopsis equestris
AGTGTTAGTTTGTAGTTATGTTTGTGGCTTTCCATATGGGCAAGAACATGTACCAGTTTAATTGAAGTTGACATGGAATAACCTACCACTAAAGTCAAATACCTCAAGTTCATGATAATTAATGCAAGTTGGCTCCGGGAATCTTCTAGCCTCACTCTCATATTGTTATATTGTAGTATTTGTCCTCATTGCAATAGGTGAATCACCGGTGGCTTCCAACTCTTATGATGAGGTAGACTATCATATAAATAATGAGACTATTTTTTAGTAGATAGAGCATACCAATGTGTGGATAGGATTCTCCCTTGCACGTC
>NW_018187158.1:0-314 GCF_001263595.1 Phalaenopsis equestris
ATGACAAATGAATTAATTGCTATAAGGCCCAGAGAATGCAAATTAAATACAGCCACTATACCTGTTATTAATATCATTATTATTATGAGCGCCAATGACAAACAACACCACACTTCAACATCTTCGGGCACGGATTGCTGTCGGACGTACAATCAGTTATTGCTATAAAACATGGTCTTTCAAACATTTAAATTAAGTTCAGATATCCAAATTTCCCCTCAGCCCCCCCAAAAATTGAAAATTACGTTTTTTCTTTCAATGGTGAAAAGTTTATGTAGTTATATAAGGAGAAAGGGACATCTATATACATACCA
>NW_018187159.1:0-314 GCF_001263595.1 Phalaenopsis equestris
TTTTTTCCGCAGCAAGCTGGTATGAATTAAATCTTGTTCGATTAGACTTAACATTAAGTCACTCATTATTAACCTTGATGTCTGCTAGAAAATTGACGGCAGTAGAGTAATGATTATTCATCATCTTGGTATTGCATGAAAAATCACTACACACTCAAGTAATTAAAGAGAGGTACACATAAGAGGCACCTCAATTTTTTTAAGTTTAAACCTTTTAAAGAAGAAAAAACCACGAGACATAACTTAATTGAAATAATCTACTGTGAATAGTGAGTATACAGGTCTAGGGGTGTAAACGAGCCGAACACGAGCTG
>NW_018187160.1:0-314 GCF_001263595.1 Phalaenopsis equestris
GCATCACTGTTCGTGTTTGATTTGTTTAACTAACCCAATGAAAAAAAATTGTTTACATTCGTCTCGTTTATTTATCGAACGCATCGAACACAAACTCATTGACGAACCAAATACGAACTATTCGCGAACAAGCTTTTTTGACAGCCATAACCATGGAGATTCATATCAAACCTTTACCCAAATTTGTTTGCCAAACAGGGGACTACACTGTTAAGTGACAAACTATGGTGCCACCACAACCAACAACAATTGCTTATATATTTTACCCCAATTCTATATGTATAGAGCATAAATAATATGTAGAGTTCAGTAAT
>NW_018187161.1:0-314 GCF_001263595.1 Phalaenopsis equestris
TCAAAAATTCTGCTCCTTCTAAAGTATTTTAAAAACGGCGCTTTTAACAAATTCGTCAAGGGCAAATGTGTAAAATTAAAAGTTTTTTTAAAATTCTTTGGTATGTTAAAAATAATTCATGATATTATTTTACTGACGTCGGCTTTGATGTTTTGCAAAAGTTTGAGGGTTTATCTTGTAACTTTAAATAATGTATCTTAATATCCTGATACAGATTATAATAGAAAATTAAGATATACATAGAATTTGTCTAATATCATATCATGACAATCTTATCTACTGAATCCTTTGTTCTTCTGAAAGAGGAAAAAATA
>NW_018187162.1:0-314 GCF_001263595.1 Phalaenopsis equestris
GCCAAGCCTGAGCTCGCTCAAGCTCGGCCCGTTTATAGCCCTAGTCATTAAAAGAGATAAATACCGTAGGATAATCACACTTAAAATAGTTGAGTTACAAAAAGGGGAGAAACTTATAGGATACATGTTGATTTTACCATTAAATTAGAAAATAAATGTAGCATGGAGTGATACAAACCATGGTTAGTAGAAAAAAAAATAATTTCAATCATATAAAATAGACTATAAAAATACCTTCACTTCATTTTTTAAAATGAATACAATTCATATCATAAGTTCTATAGCTACTAATATGGAATGTCCGTGCAATAATA
>NW_018187163.1:0-314 GCF_001263595.1 Phalaenopsis equestris
CAAACAATGACTGAACACCAAAAGAGCAATCCATGAACTATAACCAATCCATCTTCGAACAATAGAAATAATTTTGAGAGCCACATAAAAAAAAAGATCAAACTTCCAACCATGATTAACTAATCTTCATATTATAATTGAACCTCTTTCAAACGATCTTGATCCATGACTGAATATTGATTGCATGATTTTCATATTATAATTGAATCTATTTTGAATTATGATATGCATCTTCGAAACATAATCAATCAATAATTGAACCATCTTTTCACATGTTCTAGATACATATATTTTAAAATATGCAGTAATCCTTT
>NW_018187164.1:0-314 GCF_001263595.1 Phalaenopsis equestris
TTATTCAGCTCTGAATCTATAGTGTTGTTTGCTTAGGACAGATAATAGTCTTTTTAAATGACCCTTAATACATTAAGAAACTTCTAGAACACTTGGGGACTTGATAATGAATGTACAGACCTACTATAAATGAAATTAATTCAAGGGATCTTGCTGTAAATTACCCAAATTATAATCAAGTCTTTGATCTTGACTAATGTATCCCCCAATTACAGCTATGCTTCCCCTCACACTGGCCTTGCTCTTGATAAATATCACATCTTCTAACGGTTGTTTGGGACATTTTTTTTCAATACTTTTGATTTTGCTTTAAA
>NW_018187165.1:0-314 GCF_001263595.1 Phalaenopsis equestris
ATATCTAACACTTAAATTTTGATATTTACATTTATTTATAACACTTTAGTGCCTAAAATTTATGCATAAAATTTTGTATTTTACTTTTAAGAAGTTAATAATAACGATATTTTTTATGTGACAATGAAGATTTAAATGTTACATACAAGTAAATAGAAAAGTTTAAAGGTTAGCTACATAAATATGTAAGAATTGTGTGGTACATATGCCAATGCACAATACTTTAAAGCCTAAATATGCTAAATAACAATAACATCTAGAACAACTTGCATTATATTTTTGCAATTCAATGTCAATGATGTTTTTCTTTTTTT
>NW_018187166.1:0-314 GCF_001263595.1 Phalaenopsis equestris
ACATCGTATTTACGCTGGAGAAAATCAGCGAGGAGAACTTCAGATTTTGGGCTCTTCTTCGTGTTTCTTTCGCTCTCGGTGCGCACCACCAACGAGCTAACTTCTCCACCTCGCCATTTTATCTTCCTGGCTACTGGACACTTTGTCGGAGCACCTCGATGTCGCCGAGCAGCGGTGATACATTGCTTTGGAGAGGTGTGGATGTCTTTTCCGTTGCGAGGAAAGCTTCCTCTCTTTCACCATCATCGAGCGATCATCTCTTGCGAAGGTACCTTTTTTTGTCACATATTTTTATATGCTAAATTATTTATTTT
>NW_018187167.1:0-314 GCF_001263595.1 Phalaenopsis equestris
ATCAAATAATTTTTATTTTTATTCTACATTATTTTTCTCTGTTCATTGAGCAAGTGGGTATGTTTATTTTATTTTTATGATTTTCCTACATCAAGTTGTTCATTTTCAAAGACTTAGAAGGAATTTAAATAAAAAATCCTTTATTTTCCTACTTAACCAAGTCAGCTGCTGTGTCATCCAATGAAGCTCCGAAGCCCCATGCGTCGCTGTGCTACTGGACATCGCCATCCGACTCACCTGTCACGCAAGCCACACTTTGTGTTCCGTCCTTCCATTCAGTGCAATCTGGACCGTCCAAACGATACATGCAAAAA
>NW_018187168.1:0-314 GCF_001263595.1 Phalaenopsis equestris
TTGTTTCAAGTTCAAAAGAAAGATAAAGTCCCTTACAAGCTGTGGTTGGAGCTCCTAAACATCTCGTTTGATGGAGGATCTAAGGAATTGCATAATGTTAGTGTTGTCCCCTTCAATGATAATAACTTTGAGGTCAAACATCTATGGCTGGCAAAGTTGTTGGATAGATTTCACCACCAAAAGTTCAACTTGGGAACTGTCCCAATGTTCAAAATATTGTCCCATAGCCATGATGCTTATACCACAATCATCCTGAATGATTTCTCTCGTACTCGCTACCCTGGAAGCTGGGGTGCACCCCCGTAGGGTCCAAT
>NW_018187169.1:0-314 GCF_001263595.1 Phalaenopsis equestris
TTTCTACAGTCCTCGCCCAAAAATGCTTCGGATGGCATGAATTTAGGGACCTTGCATCGAGCTGCCTACCGAGTCGAGTTGTGTCATCTTGGTAGCTGAGGAAGGGTGAGTGGTATCATCTTCCATCGGATGAGAGTGAGATGCTTATGGTTTGACGGGTGTTACAAATTGAGGATACGAGTGATCTACAGTGGCTTCGCCACAAAATATTCTACACCTGGTGCACTATGAACGGAAAGGTATGCAACCTCGTCATTAATGGAGGGAGCAGAAAATATGTGGCGTCTATACAAATGGTGGAGAAATTGGGTCTC
>NW_018187170.1:0-314 GCF_001263595.1 Phalaenopsis equestris
GACCTAACACGCTTAATCTATTGAAATTAAAAGTATATATTATTAGCTACGCAACACATGGAGAGATGGAAAGACAACTGCACAGGCCAAAATTTATTATTGAATCTTCAATATGGTGTTATACGTTATAGCCATACTTGCGATACAACATTAGCAAGCAGGAGTCACCGACAGTGATGAGCAGGGGCGACAGGTGGTGGTCAACAATGGTTAATAGTCGATGGTCGATAGTTATCGGGGCTGAAAGTTATCGTCAGGTCTCCAATATGGCATTATACATTATGACCATATTTGAGATATGACATTACAAGTAG
>NW_018187171.1:0-314 GCF_001263595.1 Phalaenopsis equestris
CGCATGGGAAATCGGTATTTGGGCCTCTGGTATTTTATATAATGGGTCCTACGTGAAAGTAAAGCCTAAGTGGCACATGTTAGACCTTTTGAAATTTCATTATGAATTGATAATTTGAATTACTTGCTGAGATATCCTCGCAAGCAATGCTCATTAATGTATTGCGATGAACACTAGTCACTCATCTAATTAGCATGATTTGCCATCAAAAGTGAATCAAGTAAGGATAATGTAAAATGTAAAATGATCCATCATAGCCTGATTGCTTTATTGAGATGTGAGTGATCACAAGTGACATACTAAATGGCTTGACA
>NW_018187172.1:0-314 GCF_001263595.1 Phalaenopsis equestris
TCCAAACTAGAGAAATAACGTGCATCTAACCAGGTCATGTCAAGTAATTCTCACAAAAAAATTTAAAGCAATCAAAGAACAAGAAAAAGAAAAAAACTGAGAAAACTGAACATAATGCAAGTGTTGGAGAAGAGTTGATTGTAGTATTTATTTAACTCTTAGAGAAAAGTATACATATCTGAGGCTTGAAGCTTTCTTTATGTTCATCTATCACACTAAGCAATTAAAATTCATGCACATCATGTGCCCTGAAGCCATAAATGTGACGACTCGTTTCAGTTATTGTAGGAGAAGAAATGAAGAATTGAGGAGGA
>NW_018187173.1:0-314 GCF_001263595.1 Phalaenopsis equestris
GCTGCTTTACAAAACTGATGTGTCTTTAAACCCTTTTAAATTTATTCAGATTGAGTCGGGAGCAGTATCTGACGACCGAGGAATTCATTGATGCTGTTGCACAGGGGCTGAAGGCGAAACTCTAAGTCACGTTAATTGAAGGACAAAGTAAGTTATAGCTCATGCTATTGCACATCACATCATTTAGCGGAGATAATAATTATATTTTCATTATATATGTGGTTGGGGAGGACTCTTTAAGAGATGAGAGATGATTTGTTTCATCTAACCACGCCACAAATATTCTTATTTTGACTGCACTCTTTTTTTTTTTT
>NW_018187174.1:0-314 GCF_001263595.1 Phalaenopsis equestris
ACAACGCATCGACGCCTCCGAAAGATAATGTAATAACGCACCCCAAATACAGTGCGACAACACTTTCTAAAGACGGTTTAACAACGCACCTTGAATACAAAATACGACGACAACTCCCAGTGATGGTGTGACAATACACCCAATATATAGTGCCACGATGCCTCTCAAAGAAGGTGTAAGGTAGCTCAACTGTGGTGCAATGGCACACCCCGATGATATTGTAGCAACGCAGCCCACATATGGTGCAACGACACCTCCCAAGGCCGATGCAACAATGCTCCCTGAAGATGGTGAATTTCTCTGGACTCCTAAAG
>NW_018187175.1:0-314 GCF_001263595.1 Phalaenopsis equestris
AAAATTCTGATCTAACGCATTTTGATATGATTTTTCTTGCTTGTTCTCCTTCATATTTATTCCATATTTTTTAGTGAAATTACACTTTAAAAAAATATTTTTTTCATGTCTATCTTGTAAGTATACCAATCTGGAGCGCAACGGAGCTGAAATGAGGCGAAATAGAGTTAAAGCAGAGCAAAACGGGGTGAAACGATGGAGCTGCGAGCAGGGTGGCACTATAGCGCTCAAAATGGCTCCATAGTGCGAAACACAGGTGCTATAGCACCCCAGACTAGCATTTGGATGGCTTTTTGGTGGTTCTAAGCCATTTC
>NW_018187176.1:0-314 GCF_001263595.1 Phalaenopsis equestris
CTTCTTAATGTTCCCATAAAACTTTGGTGTCCTTCAATGTGATTTGTTTTTCTAAATAATTTTTAAATTAATTTTAAATTAATTTTTTTAAATATAAATTAATCAAAATAAATTTGAAATCATCAAGGTGGCCTTAGAGAATCATTTGGTATTTTCATTAAAATTTTAGAATTATTTGAACAAATTTATTTATTTTTTTAAATTTATTGAATTTATCATTATTATTTTAAAAATAACTTTGTAAATTTAATTTGATTAATTTTAATATTCTTATTTTAAGTTATCAAAGGAGACAATGAAATTTTAATTTATTT
>NW_018187177.1:0-314 GCF_001263595.1 Phalaenopsis equestris
AAGCCATAGTATTTGAAAATGGTGACTTCTTTTTTAATTTTACCCTCTTAAATAACTCTAAAATTTAGTTTTTGGTAGTTACTAGGAAGAAAATCTATCAAAGACCTCCCTAAGTTGCCTTTAGAAACTTCCAAATTCGTTCTAGTAACATTGACGCTTCTGTCACCGATATCAGACACCTCCAACGCTAGCTCTTTAGAAAATGACGCCTCTGGTGCCAGTTTAGATTTCTGCATCATTTTGTTTTAAATCCAAATAACATTCAAATCTTCCATATAGTTCAGTAAGTAAAGATTTTTTAATGTATTTTCTCT
>NW_018187178.1:0-314 GCF_001263595.1 Phalaenopsis equestris
TTTTTTTTTTAAATGAAAACATACAAACTAAAAAACAATAAAAATGCATCAATCATATGATTAGTAAATCTTATCATTTCAAACTCCAGCGATAGATTATATTCTTCTAAATCTTTGATTGAACTATAACACTACTATTAACATTAAACACTCCAAAAATTATCATCACCTAGCACTCATCTTCTTGATATGATACTAGGTCACTGTAAAGTTATGCCTAGAATCACACAACATATTGTACTCATCTTACAGTTTCTACTAAAAATAAATTATCTAGTAAGGATGCACAATGATGATATAATTAACTTCAAAAG
>NW_018187179.1:0-314 GCF_001263595.1 Phalaenopsis equestris
AATCTAATCTAGATCCTCCTTAGTAGGATTATAGCTTGAATAAAAACATAAAGTACTCGGGGGCAAATGAGAAAATTGATTAATTATCTCAGGAGAAAATTGTACTGTCTTATCCCTCACTATGACTTCTTCCTCATCAGCCTCTGAGAGATTAGCTTAGAATTCTCATACCACAGAACTCACGACAATAGCAAAAAAATAATAGAACCGCTCCCACTGGCGACTAACAATCAAATCATCTACAGCTCCTCCAGGACTTTTAAAACATCGCTTAGGAACTAATTTCCTCGAATGCAGTGCATCACTGTATCAAT
>NW_018187180.1:0-314 GCF_001263595.1 Phalaenopsis equestris
AACTTTGATGTTTGTTTGGTCCTTCAAATAATTTTCATGAGATACTAATTGGCTTCTTTGGCTGTTCAACATTTCAATATATGCCAAATTTTATGTTGATCAACATACATATTTATCATCCCATAATTTTTCACCATTTTTATGCATCCTAATCCCAATTCTGAGCAACACTCGTCACATAATTGTAACAACGCATGTGAACTTTTATACTGTGGATGCTCCATAAATATTGTTATTGTTCTCTTTTTAGAACAAAGAACCAACTTAAAAAGCTGAAGTTATTTTGAGTAGAATAATTCTAAAAGATAATTGTC
>NW_018187181.1:0-314 GCF_001263595.1 Phalaenopsis equestris
GGGGTTTAGGGGATTGAAATTTATCTGCTCAAACACCTTTTGACAATAATTTGCTTATTTCAAATTTTTGGCTGATTGTAAACTGGGATGTTAACAAATTACTACCTCTTATTGGTGATAAAACTGCTCAAGTCATTAAGATCTCTATAAAGATGACTTCAAAAGACACTACTCTTTGGAAAAGTTCCTCTCCTATCTCTCCCTCTAAATTGCTTTACTCGAATCTCTATTATTATGATAATTGGCATTGGGGGAAAGTTATTTGGAATGCTTTATTTACTCCTTCCATCTTGTTTTTCCTTTAGAGATATTTT
>NW_018187182.1:0-314 GCF_001263595.1 Phalaenopsis equestris
TCAACCTCTCCAACCGCAGCACCACCACCCCAACCTACGCTCTAGTTGGGTGTTGTGTCATTGTTTTCCTCATTTTAAAGTGTTGTAATTGTAATCCCTTTTAATTTCAGCGGTAAAGTAATCTTCCATTGTGATTTTTGAGTTAACTCCGGTATCATAAACAATGTATTTTGTGATGGGGTTGGGCATGCTTGAATCATGTAGATAAAAATGTGGGTAATTGTACAATTAAGAGAGATAAATTGGGGGGAGTGGATGTTGAAAGTTTGTGGTTTTAAGAGAAAGAATGGTCAAGAGTGGAGAGAGAGAGAGAG
>NW_018187183.1:0-314 GCF_001263595.1 Phalaenopsis equestris
TTAACTTGGCCAGTTAATTTGTTAAAATTAATCGTAATTATAGCATTTTGAGAGGAACCTATGATAAAAGACTATAAAAACAACCAAGTTATTCACACAAAGTTATTGGAATAGGAACATATCTTTTGAATTCATGTGAATTGATTCAAGAGCGAGGTTGTACAGGGCTTTTCATTTGATTTAAGGAAATAAACAAATGAATCGTCAACTTTTCTTAAACTTTCAGAAAGAGATAAAAAAGATATTTCTCTTGTTTGACACCTACTTTCGAATCAATTGCAAGTTTGAATCCCTACATAATCACTTCAATAGGG
>NW_018187184.1:0-314 GCF_001263595.1 Phalaenopsis equestris
CAAGTAAAATGAACCGAGTCTAGAACAAAAATAACATCATTGACAAAAATGCACTGCTGATCCCTTAGGAACCGTCTGTCTTGGATGATAAAACTCATATCTCCCACTATGATGCCCATACCAAATAGTTAAAAGTTAAGTCATGATCATTACAAGCCAAAATGTCACTGCAACCTCTTTGACTCGACCTAATCTAAGTGGCCCAAGAAAAGACATTAGGCATGCTGGCCAAATTGGGTGTTAGTTAGGTGCACAATCCATGATTGTATTTTATTAACATGGATGCCTAGCGTGCATGCCATGCATTTATAAGG
>NW_018187185.1:0-314 GCF_001263595.1 Phalaenopsis equestris
ATACACTGGCTATCGAAATTTCATGTATTAAGGTTTACGTTTTAATAAAATATATTATTTAGTTTGTGTATATATATAATAATAATAATACCAATAAATATTATAATAATAATAGTACGAATAATTTATTTAAAATATGAAAATAAAATTTACAATTACATATTTAAATTAAAGTGGACATTAATTGGATATTAAATAAAATTAATATAAATCATAAATGTTGATTAAGTTGTAGTTTTGATGATCAAATTAAAGTAGCATAAATACTTAAAATAGAATTTCTAATCAACAATTAAAGTAACATAAGTAATTAA
>NW_018187186.1:0-314 GCF_001263595.1 Phalaenopsis equestris
ATTTAAGGTATTTTGATCCAAAAAAAAAAAAAAAACATAAAAAAAAACTTAAGGTATTTTCATCAAAATTAAAATAAAGATGTATTATAATTGTTAAAAAAATTTAAATTTCTTTGAGAAAATGCATAATAATCCTTTTATTCTTGAAAAATGTTAATTTATGCTCGTGGTCGTATGCCTTATGCCCCATTCAACGTCACCATTTTTTTTATTTTTAAAAATAAATGAGCATAATTTTGAAATAAAGATAGTTTGAGTATTTTTAAAAATAGCTAGCTATATCAATCAAATATATTTTAATCCATATAAAAAAA
>NW_018187187.1:0-314 GCF_001263595.1 Phalaenopsis equestris
ATAACGTCAACTCTGTAGCAAACTCAGACTCATCCTTTGTGCCAAGCAAACTAAAGGAAGTCTCTCTCATGTAAGGATCACAGATTTTCCTCTCAAAAATTGGGGTACGTAAGTTTTCTGCCTCTTTCAAGCATATTTTTTCTTCACATAGGAAAACTCTATGTTTTTAATGATTGGCATTTCTACGTTGAGTTGTTCTTACAATGAATCTGGCAGTCTCTCATCATCTGCACTGACGAGATGTCCTATTGGTGCAGTAATCATGGATGACAGGCAACTAGTCCCTTCCATTGGATTTTACTGCACTATTATTT
>NW_018187188.1:0-314 GCF_001263595.1 Phalaenopsis equestris
TAGTGTTATTGGATCTAATTACAGAGTTTTATTGGAGTGTTATTTTGTCATTGTAAATGGTTTTATGCAGGTGTTATTATGGTATTTATTTTTGTATTGTTGGCTTTGAACTATAACTTTATGTTGGAGTGAGGAAGTGGTGATATGTATGCATTTTCATGGTGTTGTAATAGTCTTATTGGATCTTTTGATTTGTTTTATTGGAGTATTATTTTTGTCATTCCAATGGTGTTATGTTGAAATTTGCAGTTCCCTAAGCCTTTGAATGCTTGCAATGATCCAATTACAAACAGCTTGCTTCACGCAGTTGTCCA
>NW_018187189.1:0-314 GCF_001263595.1 Phalaenopsis equestris
AAGAAACTTCATATTCCGTTATTGGGGAAAATACCAAAAAATATGGAGGTTTAATGAAATTTGTTGGATCAACAAGTTCTAGGGGTTATTCGATTAACTCTGTAGATGTCCGTTGCATACAATGTCGTCAAGGAAATAACTACTGCAGATCTCATGACAACCTTGTCAAATATGTTTAGAAAGTCATCGACGGATAATAAGATATATCTGATGAAAAAATTATTAAATTTGAAGATGACAGAAGGTACGTCTATTGTACAATACCTAAATGATTTCAACACTATCATAAATCAATTATCGTCTGTGGAAATTGA
>NW_018187190.1:0-314 GCF_001263595.1 Phalaenopsis equestris
TATATATGTAAATAAAAAATTTCGAGTGTAAGATATGTGATACATAAGAAATATATTGTGATTATTGGTGTTGATTTATTTTCGTATTTTTTATGAATTATTTGTGTGTCAAAAGACAAATTAAAGAAAAAAAAAAAGAGTTTAATTAAGATTGAATGTAAAATTTATTTATATGTTATGGTTGCATAAAGAGAAAAAAAGGATATTTACAAATATACCACGTAATTCTTATATATTTACATATTTATTACTTAAATTTTCATATTTAATTATATGCATAACACTAGGGCTGTCAAAAAAACTCGTTGTTCGCG
>NW_018187191.1:0-314 GCF_001263595.1 Phalaenopsis equestris
GCGTTTTTGTGTCTTCCACTTCTTTTGGGAATCCAATTCTGATGCAGTTTACTTTAAGACAAAATTTCAAAAAAGGATCAAAATAATAATATTAATTAGGGGTAAGAGCATGCGGGAGTTATAATATAAAAAGGAGCAAAAATGTCCAAAAATTTGATGTTTTAGAAAACGCAAAATTTTTTTGCGTTTTTTAATATCATTTTTTTGCGTTTTGCATGTAAGAGTAAAATTGTACTACTATCACGGTAGTGGAATATTTTTTGCGTTTTAGATAATATTATATTTTTATTATATGTAAAACGCAAAAAAAAAAA
>NW_018187192.1:0-314 GCF_001263595.1 Phalaenopsis equestris
TGATGCAGAACCATGAAGTTATTGGAGACGTTCTCCACTTAGTGTTATTGGGTTATTATTTCAGTGTTATTTGGGAGTTATTGGAGTTGTTTATGTTTTTATTAACACATAACCACAGAGTTATTGGAGACGTTCTCTGCTCAGTGTTATTGGGGTGTTATTTCAGCGTTATTGGGGAGTTATTGGAGTTGATTTGTGTGGTTATTGACATGGAACCGCAGAGTTGTTGGAGATGTTCTCTACTCAATGTTATTGAAGAGTCATTTTAACATTATTTTAGGCATTATTGGAGTTGGTTTGTGTGGTTATTGACA
>NW_018187193.1:0-314 GCF_001263595.1 Phalaenopsis equestris
CTAAAAGCTTACTTTGGTGATAATGTAATTTATTCCATTGGGCCAATGTAATTTTGACTATTTAACTAAATACCTAAATTTCATAATATACAACAATTACTATATCAATATGTATATATGATGGAAGGAGGTTATATTATTACTTTATAATATATAAAAATTTCATGCAAAACACAATCTTATTTAGGATAATAATTAAAAAATATTTCAAGAAAATATTATTCATACTTATTCTTAAGATAAAAGGAACTGATTATATATATATTTTTAATTTAAAACTAGACATTATAAATAATTATCAGTTGATAAAAAAA
>NW_018187194.1:0-314 GCF_001263595.1 Phalaenopsis equestris
GTTGAATTCATGCAGTATGGACAAGCTAACTTACCTGTAATGCATCATCCAAATAACATTTAAATGCAGGAAACTTACTTATTATCCACATTAATGTCATTTTCATTAAAAAAATTGTTTCATGAAATTGTCATATCTAATAACATCTATTTCTTTTAATAATTTTTAGCTCATCGATCAATGACTGCAAATATAGATTAATTATTCTTTTGGACTATTAAGACCTGATATAATCAATGTCAGAAAGAAGAATGGTGCTGTAATACACATCTCATGCGGAAAATTATATGGCATAACGATCATTGATTAGCAAG
>NW_018187195.1:0-314 GCF_001263595.1 Phalaenopsis equestris
AAAATCAAGCACCACTTCTATAATTTGCCTTGAGATTCATCAGTTGCATCTATATTTTTTATTTGATCAAATAAAAAAAATATATGATCCCATCATTGTATTAATATATCTTCATATATTCAATAAAAAACACCATGTCACCCATCATGCCTTTGGTGGTACTAAGAACTTTCATAGTAGGGCCATAAATTAATTATTTAAAAAAGTATCAATACTACTCTATACATATATCTACAATTTTATAATTTAAAATTTTAGAAAATCAAATTTAATATTATATGAAAGAACATACTTAAAAATTAAGAGGAGCATAT
>NW_018187196.1:0-314 GCF_001263595.1 Phalaenopsis equestris
AAAAAATTGGACCTAAAATGGAATGTGAGGATGAAAATTTTGATGAAGAAAGAAGCGCATGCAACTAGGTTTGCAAAATGCAAGTGCACAAAAAATGTAAGCGAATATAATTTTATTTGGCATGAACTAAAAAAAAAAAGATAGTAGGGTGCAAGTACAAGTGAACTTTCAGGTGAGAAATTGTTTTGACGGTAAGAATGCAACATGTTGTATAAGCAAGCAAGCAAAATGGAACATCAAAAAGCACTAATTTACCACCTCAAAAAGCATGCTAACGATGAATCATATAGTGTCCAAAGTGCAAGATGCATTAA
>NW_018187197.1:0-314 GCF_001263595.1 Phalaenopsis equestris
TTTTTTTTTTTAGTAGATGGAGGCATAGGCCCACGACGAAAAATTCTTTCTAGGGCGTAAAAGGCGTGTGGGGACATACGCTCCATGAGAATCACACCCCCCTCACTAGGCAAGGGCGTTTTACCACACTCCTCACTCAGGGGCGCGCCCCATCAATGCCTTCTAAAACATAGGTTGTGAACTCTAGTTATACATGTAGTTCACAAGCAATTTTGACTTCTGGGTTAACACTTCTTCCTTGACGCTAGTAAAGACACTTTTGCTTCGTTGCTTGAGATCTCATTGATCCGAGCAGACTTTAAATAACTAAAACA
>NW_018187198.1:0-314 GCF_001263595.1 Phalaenopsis equestris
CGCGGCATACCATTGCAACGCGTTGTCACGCTGTAACACGTCGTCGCGCCACACTGTGGCAACTTGTTACCCCGCCACATTGCGTCACTACAAAGCCTCGCCGCGGTGCGCACACTGTGTCGGCCGCTGCAACGCCTCTTCACGTCACGCCGCTACAACGCCAGGTCGCGCTACTGCAATGCCCCGCAGCGCCACACCACACTGCAGCAATGCATCGCCACGACGCACCGCCGCACTTCTACCATCTCCTTCAGACCCCTATTTATATGCTCAAAAAGCATTGACCAATAAATGCACATTAATATAAAAATCTA
>NW_018187199.1:0-314 GCF_001263595.1 Phalaenopsis equestris
TACCTTCCTTTAAAGTGTAATATCATAAAAAAATAAGCTTAAAGTAAGCATAAAATGTACACTAAAAATAGTTATTCTTAGGTGGATCAATTACCCCAAACTTAGACGTTACTATAATCAAATCACTCTTTTTCTTAATAAAAAGTTATAACTTATGCTAGCGAGTTTTACTTAAAAATTTCTATAGTTTTTGTCATATAAATGCAATAGTGAAAATTTATAAAAAGTTTCAATAACTCAGGTTAAAACTAAAATGTAAAAATAGATAGTAGTCAAGTCTAAGGGCTTCGATTTCTCATTCATTTCAAGAAAAA
>NW_018187200.1:0-314 GCF_001263595.1 Phalaenopsis equestris
TTTTTGCATTTTAATTCAAACTTTATGAATATTCATTATTTATATATTTGGATAGAATTTTGAGTGCTTACTTATAGGGTTTTCTTGTTTCTGCTAGCTTGCTCACCTTGTGTTGGTTGTTAGTTTTTTGCTAGCTGGCTATTTTCTTTGGTTCTTGTTTTAGTTTAGTTATCTATTGTTTGGAGCTCTGTTGTTGGTTTCTTTCTTGCGATTGACTTATTGAAAAATTTGATTCCTTTCTTGATTTTTTTCAAATTGCTGAGATTGATTTTTGAGTATTAATGAATTCCAACTCATTAAAATTCAACTAATAT
>NW_018187201.1:0-314 GCF_001263595.1 Phalaenopsis equestris
AATAAATTAATATAGAGTATAAACATTTAATTAACCATAGAAATGTACAACGTTATTCAAACCATCACAATATCTTTCCTAAGCTCCAATGATCATAGAAAACCTACTAAAATTGACCCTATAATTTTCTGAGTGATATTTTAATTTCTATAATTTAATTAATCCAAAATAGCCATCCAAGCTTGAAAATTAGATTTAGAAACACAGAGATGCTCTTTGATCTTAGGAAAATCACAAACCATGACTCATGTCATTGGAAACATACCCTAAAAATTTTATGCTATGGTGAGCAATATTTAATCATAATGAATTAA
>NW_018187202.1:0-314 GCF_001263595.1 Phalaenopsis equestris
AAAGTGGTCCAATATGCCAGAAATAAAAAGCTCGTGAGCTACTTTTGGATGGCTTTAGTCCAATAGTGTACCCATATTCAGATGGCCAAACAGGAGGGATAAACCACAACTTTAGAAGTTGTATTAAGAGTTTGGTGGGAAAAAAAATTCTACAATAGAATTCAAGTTCTACCAGAGAAGAAGAGACCTCTAGACGTCTTTGAGTGGTTTCTACTGAGATTTGTCCTACTTAACACAAATGTCATTCTCGAGTTAGTTCCTCTAGAAGAGTTGGTTTATCTGATGCACCCTGCCAAGTGCGAGGAGTGGAAGAG
>NW_018187203.1:0-314 GCF_001263595.1 Phalaenopsis equestris
AAGATGTCTAGACATATAGATGCTTTGGACTATCAAAATGGCCTACCAAGAAATAAATGGCCTAATTAAACAATGATATTAATGTCAAATTTATTTCTTGCTCCAGTCCCATGTTTCTTTCTTAGTTATAAATAGTAAAGACACTTTTTTGTTTTAACTAGAAGGCAAAAAAAGTATAGAGTGTTATGCAAACTCAAGTGACGAGGGAAAGGAAGAGGTGAATTATATGCTCTCCTTTAATCTTCTCAAGTTTTTGTTTGTTATTGCCCAAATTGGTGAACCCTCTGTTTGCTTGCTTATGTATGAAGGTTATT
>NW_018187204.1:0-314 GCF_001263595.1 Phalaenopsis equestris
AAAAAAAACAGGTCTAAATTTCAAATAGCTACGCGTTCAAACGGGAAGATGACTTTCCGTTAAATGCATGCCATCTGGAATGTGATGAGATGAGCTGCGCCGCGTCATGAGTTGGCTTATCATTCAAACATAAAATATTGCGATTTTTATATCCTATAAATTTACAATTATTTATTGTTTCCTTATTATCCGATCGTCAATGTCATACAATTTTTTAATGTGCGCGACATCGAAGTACTTGATAAGTCCTGATATTCCTAATATTTTAAAATCACCATTGTTTACGAATATTTAGAGACATATCAGCAAAAAAA
>NW_018187205.1:0-314 GCF_001263595.1 Phalaenopsis equestris
TTTTTTTTTTTTTGAGGGAGCTTCTTCTTTCATAAAAATTCCTTGGAAAACAACTTCAGAAAAGACCAGTTAAAATTAGGTTGCTAAAGTAGATCCTACCGTTTGAATATAATTGTTATTTACTTTTTGACAGTATTAAGAAAAGACTTTTTATATGCCTTCTTTCTTCAAATATTATCAACATTTCTAAAAGCTAATCTTAGCAAAAAAAAATTTCAGAAATTGTGTGGAACGCATCATGTCGTATAAGCATCTGTGTAAAAATTTATATATTAATTACCATATTTGTATGTAAATCTTCCAATAAAGTAATT
>NW_018187206.1:0-314 GCF_001263595.1 Phalaenopsis equestris
CTCGGAAGAGTTCCTTCGGGTTGATTGCTAAGTAAGTTAGATATCTATCCCAACAGGTTTTCTATGTTCCTAATTTCTACACATTGACTTTGTAGTTGATTCCTCATCTACAATACTGCTTCCTCCCAAGACAACTTCTTCTGCTTGAATTATGGGTTAGAGTTAAGTTTTGTAGGATAAGGAAGTCTATAGTTGGTACTACCCTGGTTGTTCTAATTTTTTAAAGATTTGCTTGATTGTTTTCTCATTGTTGGTTTCCCCCGCCAGAGTCATTGTTCTAGTTAAAGTTAGGATGATTCTTCCAACCTAGGTTA
>NW_018187207.1:0-314 GCF_001263595.1 Phalaenopsis equestris
AGAAATTTATAACTTTTTTATATAGAGAAAGAGTCATGAGAAAATCAAATGTATGCTCCAATTAATGATTCATTTTTAACTTCTTAACTATGAAATGTGATTTGGGTATATTGTAGGGAAGGCTATATATAACTTGTAGTAGAAAAGTTTATTAAAAGATACTAAGTGTTGAAAACTTGGCTTATGCGCGCATTGTGTGTTAGTATAAAAAATTAATTCAAGTTAAGCATTACAATCCATCATGCTAAGGGGACACTAGAGTACATAAACATTATTATTTAGAGCCTCTTAAAATGTTTGGTTAGGAAATTGAT
>NW_018187208.1:0-314 GCF_001263595.1 Phalaenopsis equestris
TTTTTTTATTTTACGGTTGGCTTCGCTATAAATGTTATACATGGTCATAATTTTACTTGGTTTACATTAAAGGAGGATTGGGACTCTTTCAACAAACTTAGAGAATTGTCACATATTTTTCATGAAAGAATCAACATTTTTTCAGGTTCAAGGTATCCCACCACAAATAAGCTACACCAAATTTTATCCTTATAAGAAAACTCTATACAGAGAATTCCTCTCTAATGTTCCTTTCAATTTAAATATGGCAAATGAAATAAATCTAAAATTTAACTCTTATTGGATAGATTATTTTATGTTATTCTAAGTTGCTT
>NW_018187209.1:0-314 GCF_001263595.1 Phalaenopsis equestris
GAAGCACATTCTTTTAATTATTCTAATACTTTTTAGGGTTCAGATAGAAGTTGTTAAAGAAAATGACTCGATTACTAATCCAACTTTAATGAATATCTATCTCTTTTAAAGAAAACTTTATGCAATTGATTTAAATCACCAGAGTTCCTATCATGAATTGCTGCATTAAAAGACACTCCTCGGTTAGATATGTGAATCACTCTCAGGCAAGTGTATACACCCAAATTTCTCCCCTAAACTTATTTTATATCCAATGCATGTGATATGAGACAAGATAAGAGTGGAAAGAAGAAAGCATGCAGTAATAGGGTATA
>NW_018187210.1:0-314 GCF_001263595.1 Phalaenopsis equestris
TAATGTATTCTCCCATTTCATAGTTGAATCACACTCTTTAATTCAACGTGGTCATGCCACATAAAATTTCCGGGGTTTGAATGATAGCCTGCCAAGTATCAGTCTTCTCCAAAGCCACGAAGAATGTTACGTTAAAGGCTCTTTCTAGTTGTCCTCGCTCTGGGTGCTGTACCCCTCATACCATATGGTGCCTCCCTTGCGGTGGGCTAGTTTTCTCAATTGACAATGTGATAAAATTAATTCATCTAGAATTCAAGCAAATCGTTAAGGATGAAACTTGGCAGTTTTGTTGTTCTCTTTAAGATTGAGGCGGT
>NW_018187211.1:0-314 GCF_001263595.1 Phalaenopsis equestris
ATCATCTCTTAAATCCCCGTGGTCTTAATACTTGAGGGCTGCTCGGATGTCGGGCTTTGGGCCTATCAACAAGTTCCCCTCCAGTACTGCTACTGAAATACCCCTCACCCATCAGGACAATAACTCGAACCTCTCTCTATATTCAGTGATCGTCAACTTCTTAGTCAAAGGATATAATTACTCTAGTAGTTTGCTTATTCTGAATGGCTTAGAAATGTTTCAATAAACAATCCTTTAACTTCTTCTACGAACGGATTTCTCCATCCTTGGAAAAGATGCTAATGCTTTTCCCTCCAAACATAACTCTACCGCCA
>NW_018187212.1:0-314 GCF_001263595.1 Phalaenopsis equestris
GCTTTTGATAAATTTAGACTTTATCTTATTGGAGCCAAATGTATTGTGCATATGAAATGCCTAAAAAAATGACTACATTTTCATATATATAATATACTCATGTTTAATTATATTACACTTTAAAGAAAGGTAATTTGCAAATTTTTAGTTCTAGGTATAAGAAATAGACTTATGAAAATAATGAAGCAAAAACTATATAATTTGGAGTCAAAATGAGCAAGGAAAAAACATCTGATCTCACACATTTCAATATGTCTTTCCATTGTTAATCTCCTTTATAATTATCACATATTTTTGAATGAAATTACACTTCA
>NW_018187213.1:0-314 GCF_001263595.1 Phalaenopsis equestris
TTTTTGTTGATCCGTGCTTCCATTTTATCTTAACATATGGGATCCGATTTTTCCTCAATTTCTCAATATCAAATTCCAAATTCTTCCAAATTCTTCAATGTAAGTCAAATCTCACTACACCCCAATTTCACCATATGAGATCCTCTTGTTCATATTAGTGTCTCTTTTCCTTAGTATTGATATATGAAATATTGAATATCTAACATACCCCCTGACACCATACAATGCTAGATTGTAAGTTACCTTATCAATTTTCACAATGATATTATAAGATTTTATGTACATAAAAGTCAACTTATTTTCCTGGCCAAATC
>NW_018187214.1:0-314 GCF_001263595.1 Phalaenopsis equestris
TCCATGGTTCTAAAAGTCAGAGCGGATTGGCCGGTTCAGTCAGTTTAATCGTCAACTAGTCTTCTAGTCAGCTCGGTCCAAGCTTAGAATCATTTTTACTTAGAACTGGGATTGAATTGGTGAACTAGTCTAATTTTAAGAAATCAATCGATTCAAATATTATCAAATTTAACTTTTTTGATCAATGAGTAGTAGTTTTAAAAAAAATTAATTGAATATAAGACTACAAAAAATTACAATCAATTAAAATTATTAATTAAAAATATAAAATAAAAAATGTATTAAATTATATTTAAATAATATTTTAATATAAA
>NW_018187215.1:0-314 GCF_001263595.1 Phalaenopsis equestris
GGTGATTTAAGTTGATTTGAACCTAGATTAGGTTTTGAGTTAAATTTTGGTTAAGTAAGGTCTAAGGCAGGCAAGCCTCAAGTGGGGTAGGGTTGAGCTTAAGTTTGGTTTAGGTCAGTCCTAGCAAATGTAAATTGCTTTGAGTTCACTGTTTTGGTCAAGCCATGTCTAGTTCGGGTTAGACCCAGGTCATGTTTGAAGTTTGGGTTGATTAGGCTATGTATGGGTTGAGTTAGACCTAGGATGGGCTTTGGGCTTTAGTTAAGTTGAGCTAGAGCCAAGTGAGGATGCACCTAGATCTAACCTAGGTTTAA
>NW_018187216.1:0-314 GCF_001263595.1 Phalaenopsis equestris
TTTCTAGGAATTGTTGTCAGTGATGTCGTGTAATAATTGCTGCATTTTTCACTTTTTTTTGGCTATTATTGGTGCTTTATTATTATACCCCTCATTTTGTGTTTTGATTTTATGCTGGCCAACATGAATGGCTGCCTATTATTTGTTGTGCACAAGTTTTAGCATGCAGGGTAAATTATGTGTTGGATGCTCATTAGTTTCCTTGAAATGTTGTGAAATACACTTTTTTTCATGTGTAGAAGATCATACAATGTAGAATGCATGTAAAAATTGAAATTTGATTTTTGCATATGTAAAAATATGAGAATCAAGTG
>NW_018187217.1:0-315 GCF_001263595.1 Phalaenopsis equestris
AGTTAATCAAAGGTTATTTCTTGTTCCACGTGGTACCCATAACCAGATATCTTAACAGGAGAGATGAACCTCAGCTTGGAAATGTGCCCGGGGATCTTGATGAACACGAGAATTCTGCAGTGGGATCTAGGTCCTATGAGTGGAGAAGAGGTTTCTCTTGAGTGGGAGCTAGGGAGAGTGGCACAGCTTGCCCCAAATTTCACCCTAGATTTCACCTGAGATGCACTTAGCGGACTATGAGGAGTGGAAGAAGCGAGTTACGACGGAGATGACTTGATACATGCTTCGTGAGAATACCCGTCTATCTACAGTTCC
>NW_018187218.1:0-315 GCF_001263595.1 Phalaenopsis equestris
AATCTCTTAAAATAAAATTTAAGAAATGTAATAATAGAATTGTACGATTAAATAAGATAAATATTAAGATAACATATAGTATATTGTATTGTGAAAATGATTTTGGAGAAGAAGGCCAGTGTTGGCTTCTTACATTTCATTTATATATTTGATGAATGAATATATTATCATAAAATTGAAAAGATTTCGTAATTTAATATTTATTTAATTTGCAGATTACGACCAACGACGTACGGTATCATTTTCATTTTTAGGACTATATTAATTCATACTTTCGCAGTCTAAATAATTACATTAACAATTCCCTCCATAAAA
>NW_018187219.1:0-315 GCF_001263595.1 Phalaenopsis equestris
TTTGATGGAGGTGGTAAAATGGACCAAATTGGATAAAAAAGAGTGTGTGATGGCCATCCAACAATGTTGGTTTGGTTGCAGTAATAGTTGGACAACAATGTTTAGCTAATAAAGTCTAAAAATTTTTAGATCTATAAGCTCTCGTTGATCTCCGAACTTGTTCCTTTTTGTGTAGAGCCTGATAATTTATTCCTAAATTTGAGAGTAATGTTATCCATAAATATCATTGAAATTTAGAATATTCAATTGGACAACCCAAAGTACTTTTCTTGAGTATTTAACTATATCAATTATATTGAAATGAAACAAATTTGG
>NW_018187220.1:0-315 GCF_001263595.1 Phalaenopsis equestris
CTCTACCTTCCTATGGCTTTGTCCAGTCAGATACAAATGAGACCAAGCCCCTTCTTTCAAACTAGAGGGGGTGGGGTGAAGGGGAGTTTCAAGACAACCGGTTCAAAGTAGTTCATGATGGAATCTATTAGGCATTCTTATCATTTGGTAGATCCAAGTCCATGGCCTATTTCGGGTTCACTCGGAGCTTTGGCAACCACCGTAGGAGGTGTGATGTACATGCACCCATTTCAAGGGGGTGCAACACTTCTCAGTTTGGGCCTAATCTTTCTCCTATATACCATGTTCGTATGGTGGCGCGATGTTCTACGTGAA
>NW_018187221.1:0-315 GCF_001263595.1 Phalaenopsis equestris
TGAACCAAGAAAGAGTGCTACAAGGGTTGTAGACGAGAGAGAGGGTGTCCATGACTAGAAGGAGGTCAATCAACAGAAATCGTCTTTCATCCGTTTTGAAAACAAAACGATCAGATGGATAAGCAAATAGATCTTATCTTCCACCTATCAACATAGAGCACAAAGTCATTTGATCCATATCAAGAAGGCGATTTCTTTCTAGTTTCCGAGAGTCAGTGGTCTCAGGTTGATTAGAGCACTTTTCTTTCTAAACATGATCTACAGCAAGCCCGGTCGGTGGAAAGAAAGCAGACTTTCTATCATCTCAAAGAGATG
>NW_018187222.1:0-315 GCF_001263595.1 Phalaenopsis equestris
AGCCACCTGGGACAGCCGTCCTCTTGCTGTCTTGCAGTTTCTCAAATCCCTCGTCGCTTCTGCCGACAGTCCCCCTCATTGCATCTGCTCGGAAACTGTCTTTTCCTGCCGTTTTCTATTGTTTCAGTCACCCAACTATCCATTCCTCTCCTTCTAGCTTGTCATTCTTGCACAACTCCTCCCCTTCGCTACCAACATCCACATACTTTACTGTTGACACGCCTTCCAGCATTCACCCACTCTTTGCTACCTCATCGGAGGGACAAACCCTCGTCGATCGCCGCCACAACCCGAGATCCCACCCTAATTTGATTA
>NW_018187223.1:0-315 GCF_001263595.1 Phalaenopsis equestris
GTTTAGGCGTTAGATATGTAAATGCATAAGAATTGAGGTTATGTTATGTAAATATCCCTAGAGTTAAATAAGAAAGGAAATATTATCATGATATCTTGATAGAAAATTGGTCTAGAGAATCTTCAAAGTTCTAGGATTTGTTTTAAGATGAGTGTAATTAATAATGTATATAAACTTGTTTAAAAGTAGTTCCAAATATTGAAGGCTTATTTTAATAAAAATTCAATCATAATGTCTTGAATAAATTCTTTTTAATTATTGAAAAAGGAAACAAAAATGTTTAATTTATTAAAATTCTATCATTGTTTAAAAAAA
>NW_018187224.1:0-315 GCF_001263595.1 Phalaenopsis equestris
CTTGAACTGCTGAATACAATAATTCAAGGTTGCTCGATCTTGGGTCACTTCACTAAGGTGATTTGTAGGCAGCAGACGAGCAGAAATAAAGTTGTGTCATGGTTTTGTTGTTGCATCCAACTTTGAAGTGGAGAAGTTAACCCTTCTTTCATTAATAATTTTTCATAGTCCCCTTCCACCATTCAACAATGAAATAATCTCGTCTAACTCCTCGTTAAGACTAGAGTTTTAATAAAAGCATAACGTGTTAGGGGCAATTAATAAAACTAATTTATTACCTCAAATGAGAAAGGTACTACCTTTCCTCTAACCATG
>NW_018187225.1:0-315 GCF_001263595.1 Phalaenopsis equestris
TAAAAAAAAAAAAAAAAAAAAAAAAAACTACATATGTAAATAGTTTTTCTTATTTCAAATCATGAAGATCTATCTTATTAAAAATTTAAACTGTCTAGTATTTTAATAATTTTTTATTAGAATATCCCATACATTTTTAATTTTTTTGGGAATAATACATGCATGCCACAAAATTCTGAGAAATATTTGTGTACGAAGACGTACGCAGCGCTGCATACGTCAGGTAGATTACAGGAAGGGTATTGAGGGTTATATCTTCGTTATGTCCCCTGTAACATCCCTGTAACCTACCTATAACTTAGACATATATGAAAA
>NW_018187226.1:0-315 GCF_001263595.1 Phalaenopsis equestris
TTAAGATATAATTTGCCATTCCAAGTTAAGCATAACTTTGTTGAATTATTTTGATTAGACATCTTATTTAATTTTCATATAAAACAATGGATTACAAAAGTCCGATAGGCGGTTGATTCTTTTTCTTCTTTGTGAAATGACATAACCATAGCTTAATAACAAGTTAAGAGGTTCATAAGTCTAAATTGGACGGCAAAACAATATGAATTAAACCAGACCATGGCATTGGTATGTTGATATAGGTAGAAAACAGAGTGTTTCTTAGAACTCAAGTGCTAAAAGATCATTTATACTCCATTTCCCGTAGAAAGGAGC
>NW_018187227.1:0-315 GCF_001263595.1 Phalaenopsis equestris
CAGCGATACATGCATCATTCAACACTTCAAAGCCAACTAACTTTGACTGCATATTAATAAATAATCAGCAATAAGTGGCGGCAGCTCAACATACCAACTATCCTTTTCTAACTTGAATTTATGCTTGAGCACAACATAGAATGGAGAAATAAACTCCACCTAGGACGCATGTCAACCATTTAGTTTGTTAAGGACTTATGAAAGTGTAAAAATAAATTCGTTTGTCAGCAGATAATGACTCGAGTGATTATGTGCTCCCATAATGATAAAAAATTTGTAGTCATAAGTGGAATACCTTTACCCTGAATTGCTTAG
>NW_018187228.1:0-315 GCF_001263595.1 Phalaenopsis equestris
TAAATACATAAGAATTGAGTAGTATGCATGTAAATAATCCTTTAACATAAGTGTTTTGGGGTGCATCAAGGATATAAAATGGACACCCAATATCTTCTGGTGCAATCAGACTCTCATCTAGTGATAAATCAAGTGAGGGGAATTTGAAGTTTTTAATGAGATGATGATCAAGTATCACTACAAAGCTAAAATGGGGGCCTGGAAGTTCGCCAACTTTATAATGAAGCACATCGCCATGTAAGACAGTCGTGTGGCCAGTCTTCTATTCAAATGCATTTCCTTATGACAGGGAACATCTCAAAGACTATTTCAGTC
>NW_018187229.1:0-315 GCF_001263595.1 Phalaenopsis equestris
CATTGGATCATTTTAGCTACATTAAAAATCCTAGATCCTTAAGCACCACATCATTCTCCTTCTAATGAGCCGACTGTCTCAAAACCTACTGTTCTGTTTTCATTATTGTTATATTATCATACTCTTTCATTTTACTACAAAAAGGAGAAGATACATGGTATGCTAGTGGTAATACTGTAACATGTTATGGTATGCTATTAATATTATTATGATAATGTTATTGGTACTGTTATGATTTTAGTGTTCTCGTGATATACTAAAATTTGGTGTGGCTACTATAGATCGAGTACTTTCAAGTGAGAGCTTTGTGAACAT
>NW_018187230.1:0-315 GCF_001263595.1 Phalaenopsis equestris
TCTATGCATGAAAAAGGTATATTTCACTTTTTAAAGTCAAAATAGTGATATTTTCTTTGTGATATAAATAATTTATGTGGTGTAAATGTAAAAAATAAAGTTTACACATTAGATATGTAAATACGTACGTTGGGCTTTGGTCGTATGTAGGTAAATCCCCCTTAAATATATTGTCTAAGACTTTTTAGGGGCAATTACATGCATGCTACAAATCTTATATATTTCCATATATAATATCTAAACTTTGATTTTTACATGCATGCCCCTCAAATCTTTAACGCCACATCAAAATTAATAACATTATTAACTTTTTAA
>NW_018187231.1:0-315 GCF_001263595.1 Phalaenopsis equestris
ACCAGCGGGCTTTTGGTTTTCCTTTGTCCTCTCTCTCCTTTGTCCTCCACCCTCCTCTTTTTTGATTGATGCTCGGATGATCCTGGATTGGAACGAACAGTATAAGCTTCTTCGGCAGCAATGTGACTGCTGGCCATCTCCAACAATTTGGGGACAGGCTTTGGTTCGAGCAACTTCAAGTCATACTTGAATCGCCCATCTCTCATTCCTTTCATCATAGTAATATGAGCAATCCAAGGTTCAAGTCCTTCACCTCTATCATCTCCTTCTGGATTCGTGTGATATAAGCCTGCAGGCTTTCGTTTTCTCCTTGCT
>NW_018187232.1:0-315 GCF_001263595.1 Phalaenopsis equestris
ACACTGCTATTTACAAATCTTGCACCCTCTTTCATTCAGTTTTAAAATTCTCACTGAATTATCAACATCCATCCTAAAATCCCCACCCATAATTTTCTTTTTTTTGTGAAATTCTCAGCTATGTATGTAAAAATGTATACATGTATATAACTCTGTACTGAGCAGCACTTCAAATATTTGAGGACGTCCGCAGCGGAGGACAATGATCATATTTTTCTTTTCTTTTCAATTGTTCTCTCGAAAATATTCACTTTTGGACCGACATTCTTTCTTCATTTACTGCTTTTTATCATTTATATTTGCTCCTCTGATTCT
>NW_018187233.1:0-315 GCF_001263595.1 Phalaenopsis equestris
CTCAAATTGAAACTTGAGAACTGAATCGAAAGAGAAATTGTCCTTGGTGTAGTCATGCCATCCTTGGCGCAATTATTTTGGACGCTCGGTTTGGCAAACTTGAGACACAGAGTCGCGACACAACCATGCTCATAGTTAGTGTAATTACACAACTCTTACGATTTCTAATGACTTGTATCGAGTGAATGCCCATCATAGTTATGCCTTGTTGTGACGTAGTCATACCGTCCTACATAGCTATGCTTGTTTCAGGCGTGGCGACGACATGCTCAGGTGCAAGAGCGCCTCTTTAGAGGTTCTACAGTTCTACTCCTT
>NW_018187234.1:0-315 GCF_001263595.1 Phalaenopsis equestris
CTCATCAGCAGATTATCAGGATCAACTACTTATCAACAGAAGCTGGATAAATTACAGCTACCCCAAACAAACCCTAGCACGAAGAAATGTTAAACCCGCTCAAGCTCAACGTTTATACGCCATTATATGTAAATATAATAAATTTAAATTTCGATATATGATCCAAAGAAAATCATAAACATACCAAATTTTAGTTTCACAGAAAGAACCATACTTCTCATATGAAGATATACCGCATAAAATATTTATTATAAGATATAAACGGTTAGATTTCTTCACATCGGTAAAAATTATAAGAATCATTTTTTTTTTTTT
>NW_018187235.1:0-315 GCF_001263595.1 Phalaenopsis equestris
AATAATTACAGATACAACCAATCAGACTTGATAAAAGAAGACAATCAAATAGGACTTAGGGTTACAAATATCTGATCAGCTCCACTGCGAATTTTCCTCTCCTTGTTGTTTTAATTTCTCCAATCTGCAGGAAATTTTATTTATTCATTTACTATAAATATAAGATTTATGATTCTAAGATATGCAGGCAAATTAGCAATCCAATCTAAAACTTCAATTTTTACATACATACCACCTAATTATTATGTATTCACATATCTGAGAAATGCTGCGTACGGTGGTAGGTTACAAGGAGAATATTGGAGGGTTATATCC
>NW_018187236.1:0-315 GCF_001263595.1 Phalaenopsis equestris
CAGGCGGCCACAATGCAAAAAAATTGAAGCCAACACACCTCAAACGAATCGTGGGGCTGCGGGAACACGCACTGCCTCGGTGCCGCTGCCCCAAACACACTGTCTGTTCAAATTTATTGATATACGTGCATTTTTATCAAAATAATGTGGATTGAATAGAAAGATGTCCATTCATTCTTTTGCTTTTCATTGAGAAAATCAAGTTTTACATACATACCACTCCATTCATATATACTTATTTAACATCAAAACTTCAATTTTTATATAAATGCCACCTCACCTATGTATGAAAAGGAATATTTTACTTTTTTTTTT
>NW_018187237.1:0-315 GCF_001263595.1 Phalaenopsis equestris
ATTATCATTAAGTAGCTTGATACACCATTAACAAACTTTCATCATCCTACATAGATCATGAGGAACTGATTGGCTCGATCAGACGAACACAATAACACCAGAAATGACCTAACCCAAGTCAAATCAAGCCAATAGTAAGCCCTTAAATTATTTTTAAAAACTTTTGTTGTCTAATTGAAAGGTCAAATAAATTTCAAATTATATAAGTTTATATTCAAGTCGAACGTCTCAAAAAAATGAATCTAACAAACTCAGGATCGCTTAATTCTGATGTCATTTATACACTCAAATGTCCACAAAACTCGTTCCAATTTT
>NW_018187238.1:0-315 GCF_001263595.1 Phalaenopsis equestris
TCACATCCTGATCTTGAGGATCCATAATTACCTAATATTTACGCCAGACATACCATGCAATAACTTAATATAACATACATAGAAGAAAGCGCAGAAAATAAAATTAATCTTAAACTACTTAAAAATTTTATACTTATCTACTAATCAATCCCTTGGCTCTGTTTATAAATTAATTCCTCCAAATCCATTGCTTTGATACAAAAATTCTGTCACAACTTGATGCAATCCGTTTTATTGAGGCAGGTCATCTCGTGTCAAGATCATAAGGATATATTATCCAAGATCTTATTTTTCTTCAATTTTCATAAATGCAAA
>NW_018187239.1:0-315 GCF_001263595.1 Phalaenopsis equestris
TTTCCTATAAAAGATCATTCATATTGTATGTTTATAGATCAAAAGTTAGACTAGTCACACTAGTGTCTGTCAAGCCCGTTGGTGTCAATTTCTTATGTCACATGTGTAGAGTATCCATTCAACTAGCTCGTGATGGTTCACAGTTCATTCATAGCATCACATAACTCAAGACACCCATCTGAGACCTCTGATACGTGTTGAAGGCACGAAAACAAGTTTTGCGATAATTGTCCTTACCCAGGAGAACCCGCTATGGAGCGGGCCTACGAAAAGCATTCCTACATGTTTGATGTCCAATCTAGTGTTTATATGTCC
>NW_018187240.1:0-315 GCF_001263595.1 Phalaenopsis equestris
GATATTTTTATTTTATTTTCTAATTTTTCTACACTATGTTATGGATTTGCTTAAGTCTTGGAATTATTTAAACCATTTAAATCATTTAATTTTCTACTTATCAAACTCATCCTCGACAGCTCCGAACGCGGGTGTGTTGCCACTCCATTAGACACTGCCTTCTAAGTCAGCTGCAACGCGACCCACTCTTTATGCATCAAGAGTTTGTCTAGTGCAATCCAAGCCATTCATCTGATACACGCGCGATCCAATGACTCTCCGTCATTGTCCCCAATTGACCTAGCCCGAGAATCGTCCACACTAAAACCTTAAGAT
>NW_018187241.1:0-315 GCF_001263595.1 Phalaenopsis equestris
CTGTTAACAATTGTAATAACTGATCACAAGAAAGTTAAATGAGTCAACCCTCATTTTAGATCTTTTCTTACTATGGCTGTGTTAGCACAGGGTGAAAACAAAACCCTTTTTGCAGATTGGCAAAGTTTTAATTAATGGGGCCTTTACATTCCTACAACCCAATTCCTATGTATTCTATGTATTAACGTATCAACCACCCAAACTTCAATTTTTACGCACAGACCATCTGTTTCCTCTATGTTTTCGCCGTAGGTTGGATTGCAAGTTTATCTTGCGGTTCATCTCCTTTCTGATATATATATATATATATATATA
>NW_018187242.1:0-315 GCF_001263595.1 Phalaenopsis equestris
TTCGATAGAGTAGAATTTGCCATATCGCTAAAACCCACAGGTAGAGAATGGGATTTTACTCTTTTTACGGTTTTCTGAGGCACCATGGGTTGACTTCAACATGAACTTTGTGGTAGGACTTCCCGCACATAAAAGAATAAGGACTCGTTGATGGTGTTCGTAGACTATTTCTCAAAGATGGTGCATTTTATGGCGTGCCCCCGGACGCTGGATGAATGTCACATTGCCGACTTGTACTTTGGAGAGATCGTGAGACTTCACGACATTCCTAAGATCATCACTTCCGCTCCACTTCTTCTCTTATATTATGCCTCC
>NW_018187243.1:0-315 GCF_001263595.1 Phalaenopsis equestris
TTCTTGCATTTTTTTTATTGATGACATGATCAATGCTCACTGCACTTTTTAGGATGAATTCAAAATTGTTCGTGAATCGTACCTAAGAAATAAAACATTAATGAAAAGAGAGAAAGAGATAGATTGATAGTAGAAATGGTGTTTTCCCTTCATTAAATCCTTCCAAATTTATGGAAAATGTAGTGCAATAATGATATTACATTTTTACCCCAATTTGGGCAATTTCAAGAGGTTTTGTTTGGGGCTTTTTTGTTATTTTACGAGTGACAACTTACCGTATGGTTACCTTTTGGTTCGACCGACTAAGTTTTGTTG
>NW_018187244.1:0-315 GCF_001263595.1 Phalaenopsis equestris
ATTTAGGAAAATGCTTGGGTAGCTTGAAGCCTAAAATCATATTTTGAAAACTAATTAAATTTTATTATATTCATTATTTTTTTAGACGAGAAGCCCCTCAAAATTCTCTAAATTTATATATGCTTCATCTAAATCATAGTTATATTTGTGGCATTATCTGCAAATTTTGTAAATATTTTATAAATCTCCCAAGTTTTGATGAGAACGGCGAAGAGAAATTTTTCGACCGATCTTATGGATAATGATAGTACATAATCGAATCGTATCAACCAAAGTTTTGTTTGACTGATTCTCAAAGTTCACATGTATGATGTT
>NW_018187245.1:0-315 GCF_001263595.1 Phalaenopsis equestris
ACTAACTAGGAGCGGTTTCTCTTCTGAAGGCCGAGGACAAGAAAAAGCCGGTGATGACACAAGGTGTTGTGCAGGATGTCGAGGATCTAGGTGCTAAAGTCCATGGCACTGGCTGTCAAGTTTTGTCTTGTGCCACGAGGGAGGAAGAGGCGACCGAAGGGCACCGTGTGTCTTCTGACTTCATATTTCACCTCCTTGCTGAGATGGAGGAGTGTTTTTCTCTTTTTCTTGGGGTATGCTCGAGGAGACGGTGATGGAAGATTCACTGAGGTTTTTGAGAGGGTTGACCAGATGGAGAGGGAAGTTGTTGGACTG
>NW_018187246.1:0-315 GCF_001263595.1 Phalaenopsis equestris
GGTCAATTTAGGGGTACTTTGGGAAATTTGAAGAAATTACGACATTTTTAGAAATTTAAATGATTTAAAATTTTCCAATATGGTTTTTAAGTGGGAATTTATAATTTGGGCAATTTTAAGGAATTCAGTGTTTCAAGGGTATTTTGGTAATTCTGTGGAAATTTTGGGGTTGGAGGCCAGGTAGGATATTTAGGTGAAATTGGAGTTCATTAGACATACCAACCATCATGTTACCCTTAGATGCCATAAAACCAATGGGAAAGCCCATTTTGGATCCTCAATGTGTTGGTCCTAGCTATCCTAGCCAAGGGCTAA
>NW_018187247.1:0-315 GCF_001263595.1 Phalaenopsis equestris
CTGATGTATTTAGTATTTACATATTTAACAAATAAACTTTTTAACCATAATATATTGTGTTTTATAAAGAGAGAGACCAAAGATTCATACAGGTTTAGGTTTCATGAAATTTGGATGACCAAGATTATTTATTTAATTTGTAAAAAAAATATTGAAATTTTTATTCATAATTTGAGGATTTTGTTGGATTTTATGTGAAAATGTTATCGATTTCAATTTGGTTTTTCAAGTGCATGACATTTGTAATTATCCAATGAATTTCTTAACCTCCGCAACGACATGTTGTTCGATCTCCATACGCATCCTTCTTGGAGC
>NW_018187248.1:0-315 GCF_001263595.1 Phalaenopsis equestris
TTATTTTAAATATTCCAGCAAATTTTATGAAAATGTGTCAAATATTGTGTCATCTTAATAGAAAATGAAGCACGTGAAGTATTAAAATTATACAGTCAAACTATGATATTATTATATAAAATTTAGTTTAAGAAAATAAATATATGATTAATAATAATTATTTACGTATAATTATGACAGATTATAAATTTAGTTAATTTTTTAGCTTATTAATTTGGAAAATTTTATAACATCAATTTTAATATATATTACTAAATTTTATTTATTTTGGGCACGAAATAATTGTATATCTAAAGCACTGAAATAAAAAAAAAA
>NW_018187249.1:0-315 GCF_001263595.1 Phalaenopsis equestris
ATGCCACCTCGGACCGGTCACTCAATTTGTGTTTACTGTCACAAACCCAACCACACTCGGGATAAGTGTTGGAAACTTCATATAGTAAATTAGCTTACAAACCTTCAGCCAAACCCTCTTCTACCAAAGGTCTCACGGCAACGTCCGAATCTACCACGATTCAACCAATGTCCTAATCTACCTGGAACATCCCGGAATCCTCCGAATCCCTGAGAAACCGGATGGAGCTATTGATCAAGCTACTTGGAGCACATCAAATCTCTACGAGTCCATCAACATTCCACATCCGACAAGGTACTATTCCCATCACTTTCA
>NW_018187250.1:0-315 GCF_001263595.1 Phalaenopsis equestris
ATGAACTTTTATGAAAGGTATATTTTTTCTTCTAGTGGACATGAGTTTTAGTAATCTTAGTGTAATCATGTTTAGGATGGTTTATGGTATTAGTACGGTGGAACATTTTTTCTGGAAAAGGATAAATTTTTCCTTTTCTTCTTTCTCCTTCTGAAAGGAGTTTTTATTGAAGGTTTATTTTCAATGAAAGTGAAGTCAATGGATACGATGTGTGTGTGTGCGCGCGCTTGTGCGTGTGTTTTGAAGGCTTAGGGTTTATATTATTCTTTAAAATTGTGTACTAAGTGACATATCTCAATATAATTTTGAAAAAAA
>NW_018187251.1:0-315 GCF_001263595.1 Phalaenopsis equestris
TACTACATAACACTTATTTAAAATATCACATATAGATGTCCCACACCCTGATGAGTTTAGATACTATTTAATTCACATCCATCAAAGGATAGGGTTTAGGATTGTCCGATTATAGGGGTGATTTGTTGGTGACCACTAGTTGATATTGATAGGTTGATTTCAATATATCAGTGGCCCGGACGATCGAGAAATAAAAAAGGGAGGTCTAGTCTGAGCTTAATCCCAAATTAAAAGTTGATATCCCACCTTAAATTTTCATATCCTTATCATTTAACTTTTATTTTATAATCTGCAAATGTTTATCTAACCCCTTTA
>NW_018187252.1:0-315 GCF_001263595.1 Phalaenopsis equestris
AATCGGGATTTAAGCCGACCCACCACCATTTTTTTACCATCCTTTTTCTTCTTCTTCTTCCTCTAGTTTTTGAAGGTAACACTTAGGGCTTCCCTTAATTCTAAATTCTTCAACTTTTGCAGACAAAAAATAATGGATTTCATCTTCTCCAGGTTTGATCACATTTTGGCATAGAAATTTTATAGTTTCAGCATGGGTTTCTTCAACATTGAGTGGAGGCAAAAAATTGCTATATTTTGGAATTTGTGGTGAAAAATCCAAAGATGAAAGCTTCAATTGCTTGGAAAATATTTTTAGGAGCCTTTAAAACTTATA
>NW_018187253.1:0-315 GCF_001263595.1 Phalaenopsis equestris
CCCATTTATTCTTTTATTTTATATGTTAGATCTTCGTACATAGCTAGAGCCCAAAATTTTTCACTCTTACCGCTAAAAAAAAAGGCTTCCGCCTCAATCATATCAACTACCCCTGATGATAATTGATTATACCGCTAACAAAATATCTCGTAGTTGGCTTTAAACTCGAAATTAAACATTAATCTTCATTCAAATTTCCCAATTTTCTTACCATTTTTTCTCGAGCATCAGCATCACAACAAGCTTCAAAGTATCAACAAACATTACAATTAATGCCTTATATGACATATGATATGCATTCAACATACGGTCAAA
>NW_018187254.1:0-315 GCF_001263595.1 Phalaenopsis equestris
CCCAAACGGATCCTTAGTCAGATTGTTGTATTTGCTTGGTTTTTTTAATATATTTTTTATTTTTAGGGATATTCTTTAATGTATGTCTAAACTCCTAAACCATTATGTATTAGTTTTTGGCAATAAGATTCTGTTGAACTAGTGGTATGCTACATATAGTTTATAAGAGTTAATTAAATCTTGATTATTCTCAAATTTAATAAGTTAATTTAAATTAGAATTTCAAAAGAATAATTGTATTTGAATTTGAAGCATATTAGTCGAAAATAAAATAAAGAATTTCAGGATTAGATTTGTGCTTATGTGCTAAAAAAA
>NW_018187255.1:0-315 GCF_001263595.1 Phalaenopsis equestris
AATAAATTAATTAATTTAATAAATATAAATTTAAGAAATTAATAATTTCAATATAGTATAAAATTATTATTTATTTAATCTCAATTAATAAATGTAAAATTTAATAATAAAGCTTTTAAATTAACTTAATAATTAATCAATTCATCCCATAATATTTTTTTAAATATTAATAATTTAATTAATTTGCTTAATAGTTATAATTTAATTAATTAGTTAACTTAATAAAATATTTAAACTTTAATTAATTAGCATAATAAATATAAATATTAATTAATTAGCTTAATCATTTATAAATTTAATTAATTAATAACTTTA
>NW_018187256.1:0-315 GCF_001263595.1 Phalaenopsis equestris
TGATGAATAAACTTGTTTGTTGGGAGATTAACAAAGGATAATTTATGACAAAAGATTTTGCCATGAAACAAGAAGTGTTCAAATCATTAAGATAACATAAATAAAACTTACAGGGATACAAAGGACAAAACTTCATGACACATTTGACAGTAGAAGATACTTCATAACTCTCACACTTGTTCTGACACTAAAACATGAAGTTTATATATAAGGCATTGCTGAACTTCGTATAGGTTCAGTTTTCAAGTGTATCTAAGAATATGAGGTTCTTCAAATTGTTATAACGAGAGGTGTAAACAGATCAAACTTGGGCAA
>NW_018187257.1:0-315 GCF_001263595.1 Phalaenopsis equestris
ATAAACACAGCTAAAAACAAACACAAATAAGTCATCGATTCATCACACGTACGAAGAAACGTAACGTTTACAAGAAAATATAAATCAAATTACATTGCAATTTTTTGATAAAATAATCCCCATCTCACACAATTTAATATATTTGCATTATTTATCAACTAAACCATTAAAATTGGGCACTCTATAAATTTATAATCATCAGCTTGATGTAAGATATAATGATTGGTGAGAATTTTTGCGATCATATATATTTCTTCTTGCTATGGTTATCAACTATGCTTCTAGAATGGACATATTTGTCAAATAATGGAAAAA
>NW_018187258.1:0-315 GCF_001263595.1 Phalaenopsis equestris
ATTAACAAACATGAAAGATGATCATGATTCATTCACAAGAAATGATATTCTATGATGTTTAGCAAGCTATGATTTTCAACATTAACATCTTCGAATAATGAAGAAAACATACATTTAAGTTTTAAAAGATAGATGTCCCGATTCAAAAAAATTATTTTTACTTGATCAAAAAATAAAGAAGAAAATGAATGATAGTTATGATTATTTTTATCATCAAGTAGATATAGCCTACTATCTCTCTAATCTTCTTCCCCATAATTAGGACGGAAAAACACAGTGACGAACAAAGTATATCACCATCTACATATAACCTTT
>NW_018187259.1:0-315 GCF_001263595.1 Phalaenopsis equestris
TTTATTAATATATATTTATTAATTAACCCAATTTATTAATTAATATGTAAACGAGCCGAGACAAGCAAAGCCCGCTCTTGGCACATGTGAGCTTGAGCTCGAGTTCGAATCAAAGTGGTAGCAACCGGCTCGCAAGCTCTAACTAAAAATTTAATTTTTACGGAAGATCACCAAAGAAGGCTCTTCGGTATTGGTGGCTGGAAGAGGATGATGCATTAACAACTCACAGAAAAATACATAAACATGACTAGTGGTGGGCAAATCGAGTTGGAACGAGCTCAAGGTCGAACTCGTGGCTCGATAAGCTCAGCTTGT
>NW_018187260.1:0-315 GCF_001263595.1 Phalaenopsis equestris
TCCATCCCCCATTACTTCAATGCCACTAGTATTGTGCTCATCCCCAAATCTACTGTTAGGAATACCTGGCATAACTTCAGGTCTATTACTCTCACTTCTGTCATCAGCAAACTCATTAGCAAGATTATTGTAGGAAGACTTCAGCCCCATCTTAATCATATGGTTTGTGAAAACCAATCTGCTTTTGTCAAAGGCAAATCCATCACAGATAATGTACTCCTTGCTCAAGAGCTTCCGTTGGACTTGGATAGACCATGCAAAGATGGCAACCTAATCTACAAATTGGATATCAAAAAAGCTTATGACACAATTTAC
>NW_018187261.1:0-315 GCF_001263595.1 Phalaenopsis equestris
ACCTCTCAATAAATCTACATTATCAAGCAATATTATTAAATTTTGAAGTGAAATATAAATAAATTATTGGAGAATATTATTATGTTATTAGACATTTATTTTATTTTTCTATCTTGATTATACTTATAAAAATATATTATAGGGGCTTTGCATAGATGCAATCCAAAATTTTTATATTTATATATCTCATACCAAAATTTTCATAATTACAAATATAATTTAAAAAGCAACACTCATTATCATCTTTTAATGGTCAAATCCAACTTTTCATCCATACATAAAAGTGACATGTGTGTAAAAATGAAACTTTCGGTG
>NW_018187262.1:0-315 GCF_001263595.1 Phalaenopsis equestris
TGATAACTATGGCAAAAACTAGCTTTTAATCCTATATATGATGATGAGTATAGCTCGATGGCCTATCCATTTTTATTGGCATTAGTACGTGCCATATTTGGTTGTTGGATAAAATTACAAGTAATCAGCTTTGAGGTCACATCCATTATCTTTGTTATCCTTGGCTTTAACAAATTATTTCCAGGAGTTTTAGTTCCTGTCAAGGTGTTGCACTTGATTTTGAGCAAGTTTGGAGTAATTCCAGTAGCCATAATTTTTTAAAACAAAAGAGAGATATTTCCATTGCTATAACAAAACAGAATGAGGAAAACTATC
>NW_018187263.1:0-315 GCF_001263595.1 Phalaenopsis equestris
GGAATTAAAGAAAATATCAAGTTATGAATCATTAAAGATAATTGATCCTAACATGACATTTAAAACATGACTATTTCTCTTCAATAAACAAGTTGAAAAGTTAGAAACCTACAGAAGTACCTATTATTTTCATAAGATCCCAACCGAGTTATGAGATTACTTGAGAGCAAATTATATGGTAAACTTGGGGGTATTGATATGTGACAATATTATGTGATTTCACAACATTTTACCCTGCATTTTAACTGCTATTTTTACTAATTTATCACAAAGTTACACTTGAGAAAGAATTTTATTGATTTTGTGTAGGTTATA
>NW_018187264.1:0-315 GCF_001263595.1 Phalaenopsis equestris
GAGAGAGAGAGAGAGAGGTTAGGTGAGATGGGGTTGGCTCCAATCCTATTTCTTAACAATATACTCCTGATCACTAGCAAATTACATGCCATATGTTACTTCGTCCTTATCTAAGCTTACATAATTTAAAACCTTGGATGGATGAGCTCTAATAATTCATGAGAGATTTATAATTCAAGTATTTCACTATATTTATGTGAAATCTATATAGCCCATCAGTGGTTAAGAATTTATTTTATTAATATTTCCAGTCTTTCTTGCGAAATTCTTGTATTAAAGCTCTTAGCAAAGAGTGTAATCATCACATGCATTTTT
>NW_018187265.1:0-315 GCF_001263595.1 Phalaenopsis equestris
AGGTACTTAAAACAGTATATTATTTTAGTGTATCAGTATCTTATAGTCAGTCAACCTCAAGAAGCATATGGACAACCTCTGCTCGAGGAGCTATGCCATTTAGTCGATTATTTCCAACTACTTTGGTATGTGTCGACGCATAACATGACCTCGCTCTACTTGATTATGAGGCAGAGAGCCACCAAGGCTGAGGCGAAAGCTCGAGGATATCATGAGCGGGCGAAACTGACAACAATGAGGGTGGCTGAGGTAGAGGCAGAGCTGAAGGACATGAAAGCTGAGTTGGAGATAACATCAAAATGGCTATCTGTTGTC
>NW_018187266.1:0-315 GCF_001263595.1 Phalaenopsis equestris
AAACTAGACCTCAACCAAAAATGAGGTCAACAATATGTTTTAACAAAGCTTAATGTGGATAAAACTTAGTTAATTAATTATGTTTAATTTGAGTTAAAACAAATTAGAATAGGGTTTAACTAAGCCTAATGTTGTTAAGACTTAGTTGATTAATCAGGTTTAATTTGATTTAGACCTAATTAGTAAAGGGTTTAAGTTGACTTAGGTTCTCTTTGAGTTCAACCTAAGGTTTAAGTTGAATTAGGTTTGATTTGCGTTGAACCTAAGGTCTAGGTTGACTTAGGTCTAATTTGGGCTGAACATAAGGTTTAAGTT